>NC_140195.1:25605925-25847425 GCF_965226575.1 Pagrus pagrus
TCTGCACACACAGATGACGGTTCACTGGCTGTGTTTCAAATCACATTCCATATTATTTACTTTCATGCTACAGATAGTGAGGGATGTATGAGTAAGAGGGTTCAAGGTGCAATGTTATGCCAATGTAGTATTTACGTAATTGCATGTATATCGCATGCAACAGTGCATACTTTGTACGGGCAGCTGCAGTAGGTACTAAAAGTAAAAAGAACAAGTATGAGATTTGGAACACAGCCAAAGTCTGAAGATAACAAAACAAAGGTATTGGGAGAACATCGATGAAGCCTGAAGCCTGATAAGAACTTGTGGGAGAGACGGTGGTGTGTGTGCGTGTGTGTGTGTGTGTGTGTGTGTGTGTGTATGCTTGTTTCTGTTGTAGAGGGTAGGGCTGGAGGTAACAGATGTTCAATGTGTGTATCAGTGTGATAGTAAGATGAACATATGTGATAGTACAACATGTGAATGTGTTTTGTTATGATAGACTTAAACCAACCTATGATACATACTGTATTTATCTGATCTTATGTATTAAGGTATTGTGAAATCTCTTCCTTTTGTTAGTAAAATATTGTTGCTAAACCACATGGTGGAAGGTACTAAATTAAATAAAAGGACTCACATTTCACATTCTCAATGCAATTGGTTCTTAACAAGGGGGTCTGGGCCCCCAAGGAATCTGCACCTTAATTTTCAGGGGTCACCAGATGGTTGTGGAGAAAAAGATAACATATTTTCGACTGGGCAATAGTTTTTACATTACATTGCCTGTACCAGTGATATAATTTGCTGTGAAAATGGATTTTATTAGAGTGTGCTAGTGAGAGTCGGAGTATGCGTGCACAGAGTTCTGATTGGACACACACGCACACACGTTTGCACAGGTATCTTTGTAAGGACCATTAATTTGTACAGGCTAACCCAAACCTTTACCTAACATAAGTTCAATTCATACCTTTCCCCTAAACATAACCAGGACCTCAGAAATCCCATTTTGCTGCATTAGGACCAGTCACGGGTCCCCATGAGGATTATTGGTCCTGACACGGTCAGTGTTTATGCTAGAAACAATCCCCAATAGGTAACAAAAACACATACACACAAACTATTTGGCACTTTCAGGATGCTGTGAGCTAAACGTCTATGGTGGTGCTAGTCAGGGTTTGTGAATACCAACCTGATTTTTCTCGAAGAGCTGCGACTCAAAAAGGTGGCGAACCACTGATCAATCCAAATTCTTTAATTTAAAAACTAAGGCCAATTGCAAAATAGCAACTGACAGGACATCACAGATGAAAACACAAGACCAGCTTCAATACAGCAAATAAAAAACCTATTTAAAAGAGAATATACCCAGCCAACTTGAGATGGAGCCCAGGACTGCTGGCTGTCTAGAAGTTCAGATGCACAATGAAAAGATTCATCCTCTGGGCACCATGATAGTTGTACTCTTTTTCATGGCAACCCATCCAATAGTTGTCAGAGCCATGCTGCTAACCTCATAGTGACTTTAGAAGGAAGGTCAGCAAGGAAAAGTAAGTCAGTAGCATTCATGCCCTGGGGACCATACACATCTGTACACTTTTTCATGGCTATCCATCCAATAGTTGTCAGAGCCATGCTGCTACTATGCGATTATAAGCACACCTCATAACATAGGCAGCATATAATGAAGAAGCTGATGGGAATCTCATGACTTCTATCAAACACATGTACTGCAGAACGAGGTGCCACTCACAGCTACATACAGTTTATACATGCCTGCCTGCAAACAGAGTTATGAGCCTCCACTGTGTCTGTTGCTCTGTACGCTGCAGTATTTCTCCTCACACGTCTGCTTCTCCCAAATGGCTCAATTTCCCCGTTTCCACCATTACAGTGTACAAGCACACAGCAATTAAAACACCTCTACAAACATTCAGTCAATGAATTTTTGAGGCAGCTCACCTTGAGAGATAGAGAGATCAATAAAGCCATCTCCAAGGTGAATCCATAGCAGAGATACCGCCATGTTTTCAACATATGAGCACCCAGGAAAGCCAGGAATTATTTGCTTTTTATTCATAAAAATAAAGCAAGGCCTTGTCCTGTCTTATGTTTTGGTATTAGTGCAGTATTTTCTGCAGCAGTGCAGCCATGGGAGGAGGACTAGTTTCAGAGAAGAAAGAAAGGAGGAGATGGTAAAGTCAGTGCGAGGAAGAGGCAGAATGAAAGAAGGCAGGCCTGCAGAAATCACAACAGGGAGCATCTTTCTTCCTCTGCCTCTTTAAAAGCTGCCTCCACCAGCCTATTCTCCAGGGCCAGGCATCGGCGGCAGAGAGGAGACACAGTGAGGGGGGGGGGGGGGGGAGATATCAGCACTCAGTATCTAATCTCACTACCCTCTCTAATGCACCCTGGAGTATCCTCTCCAGCACCGACACGGGCAGATAGATAGGAGTCGACAGCTGCACAGGCTAAAACCCAGCACCCGAGCTTTACGGCTAAAGGTAAGCTTTCCCTGCTGGGCCTGACTCAGAATAAGAGGAGGGATGCTTTAAAGGAAGCTGAAAAGGCTGAATCCGCTCGTTGGATGTCTCATTTTTCCGTCACTACTTTCTTTCAACTCTATATTACAGAAACTGTCAACTTTAGCATTAATGCATACGAACTTTAACATTTCATAACAAATGCAAACATTCTGCAAACTGTGAGAAGGGCTTGTTCTTCCAGCGTAGTATGCACTTCCTTTCTGAATTTCTATTATTTCTAAAGGAAAGGAACATTTTTGAATAAGGCAAACACATATCTCCACAAGTAAACAGATGATTGTACTATCTTCTGGGAGACTGGTGAAATATGTAGATACACACTGTAAATCCCATTGTCGGATTTGTTTCACTTGTTTAAAACAAGATTTTGCAGATCTCTGCTGGATTCCTATAGTAACATGCATTTCTAGCAGAAGGCAAGCGTTAGATCCAAAAACTAAATAAGGAAAGATCACGTCACCTTAAATACTACAGCTGCTATCCACAATGAACAGTGTTAACAGCCTTTATTTCCCTCTTCTGTGCCTCCTAAGGAGATCTGAACACCTACACTGACAAGTGTGTCAAGGGACACTTACAGTACAGAAGAGACAAATCATAATTATACAGGAGCTTCATTTATACACACATTTACATGAATTATACCACTTTGAAAAACAAAGTTATATTAAAGGGGCACTGTGTAGTTTTGGAGAAGAAATTCAAACTCAGAATTTTAATATTTACAATATAAATGAGGTAATAATACAAACTTGGAAATATCAGTTTTTTCCATAAGTGAATAAACAAGCTGTCCTCAAAGGAAAATAAGGTCCCCAGAACACTGTTTGAAGCTAGAAAGGTGGCAGGGTCCGCCACATATAAACAAAGTAAAACAGTATGAAACTGTGTTGTCCTTTAAGCTCAGTTTGTTTATTCAGTTTACTCAGTCATGAAACCAAAGAGAGTTTGTTTATTTAGTTTGTTAAGAAAAAACAAATCAGTCAAGTCTAATTCTGGATGTCAGTGGATGTCTACATTATGGCCTGACTGGACGTCTTTTCTCAACGTCATTTATCGACTAATTCTGGCTGTCAATGGACGTCCAGATCATGGCCTGGCCCGACGGACATGACGTCAACCTGTTTTGGACGTCCACAGACGTTGCCTGTTCAGTGGGACGTGGAAAGTGCAGTCCCCACTGACTAATAATAAAGTAATTCTTTTTAAATAAATTCTTCTGGAAATCAAAAACTGCTTTTAAATTCCTCACAACCAAACCAACCATAAACAACCTCAATGTCATTGTTTGGGTTTTTAGTTTTGTGAGTTCCTGTGTTATGTTGAAAGTTCATACTCATGTGTCATGCTTTACTTTCCACTTCCTGTCTTTGTCTGTTTTCCCACTTGTCTGTGTAGACCTGTGCCTCATTAGTTAATCACTCCCTGTGGATTCAAGTCTTTGTTGCTCCCTCACTCTTTTTTGGTTGGTCTGTTCTGTTTCCCCGCGTCAGTCCTGTTTTCATCCTTCATCTCGTCCCCATGTTCCTGATTTGTTTTATATAGCTTTATGGTTTGTTCTCTATTTCTGTGGAACTCTTTTGTTGTCTTGGATTCTTCTTGTTGCCTGCCTTTTTGCTGCTTGCTTTCTGGATTTGGGATTTTGGACTGTGGTTGCCAGCATTAAAGCTCACTTTTTGTGTGTTTGTCTTGTGTTTGGGTCCATTTTCGAGTAACCCTGACACTGAGCTTTTTCTTTTTTTCTCCTGATTTGTTCCAATTTACACACTACTACTACTACTCACATACACTAATACAAAATAAATGAAGTAAATTTAAAGAAATGACTGTCACTGACATCAGTGCATGACTGTGAATGAACCAACTGGTCTTTTCCTATGGGGGCACTGAGATAATCTCCTCTGCTGCGCTGGATTAATACCTCAGTGACTCGCCATGCAGCCCAGTCGGAGAGGAGGATCAGTAGAGGCTGCGGTGATGCTAATCCAGAAGCATTCTGCAATCTTGGTGCCAAGAATGAGTTTGTCTCGTACAGTCTGCAGCCCACCTGCGCAGAGCTGCTTGACAAGTAAGCACACGTGTTCCAATATATTATTTTTACTTGGTGAAGTCACACCCATACAAACCTTTCTGAAATCACACAAACCCCTTTATTCATGGGATCAACCAACCTAAACAGGACTGTCTGCTGTGAAAATCATCAGCACTCTGGCATCTACACACCCTCAGGACCTGAAGTGGAAGAGCAACACTGACCGACTCCATCATCACAATGGCCCTGCAGGGAAAGAAACTCATCCAGCTCTATATAGTAATCATGGAGTTACTTCTCTGCACATCAGTCACAGTCTAGTTTGAACCAGACACTAAACAGGACAAGAACAGGCTGCAACTAACAGTCCGGTCTGCAGAGAAGATCAGTGGACCAGAGACCTGGCCTCAATCCAGTGCCTGTACACCTGCAGAGTCTGAGCCTCTCACAGTCTGGACAGACACTGTTCAACGTCTCCCTGACACTACGACAATCAACACATGACGCCAGGAAATAATAATGCTGTTACACCAGAACATTAACTGTATATACAAATGATTTATATTACAAGTTAATGTAGAGGCTTATTTGTTCAACAATATGTACAAAGTATCTATCATCGTCAAATGGAAATCTAAGCAGGCTGTATCCAGTTTACTGTGTGCATCTTCCTGTACATTTGTTCTTGGCGCTGTTGGGCTTCATGCAGAAAGACCGAATTGTCCTTGTGGCGGTTCAGACCTGTCGTACGAGTCATGTATGTCTGTTACTCTGGGTTTTTTTATCCGACTGCCGATAAATTAAAACACTTTGGCTCTGATGCTGCATGCAATCTTCAAAGTAACTCATTATCACTTATTTATGTTGTTACACACATGTAGTGGAGCAAAAAGTGCAACATTTTCCGTTAGTGGAAATATAAAGTAGCAGAAAATGGAAACTGCTCACCACATCATCATCCTCATGGACTATTTACTGAGCTTGACTTCTCCTGACTTCTCAGCAGCTCCCTCAGGGTCTGTATGCAAGTCACTGTCCAGGATCATAATCCGTTATTACACCTGAGAGCAGAACATCACCAACATGTTCTCCCGGCCAACTCTGTGACTGTTACGCTTTGCTTTAGTAAGACATTTCTAAGCATTAAACTCAAAAAGACAAGTTATTTCTCCTTTATTTCTGTCGGTGATGGTGGATGTACTCATAGCTTTTCCTTAAGTGAAAGTAGCAGTGCCATTCTGTAAAAATACTCCTTCAGCTAAGCAAAAGTACAAAAGTATTAACAGCAAAATGTACTTTCCTTTCAGAGAGTGTTGATATTTCATACATCATATTAGAATACTATTGCTGATACTTTAACACATACACTAAGCAGCATAATTAATGTTGGTGACGGTGGAGCACATTTTAATTACTTTTAATTACTTTATTTAATTAATTGATTTTTTGTGTAATCTTAATTTGTAAAACATCTAGTAACTCAAGCTGTCAGATAAATGTGATGCAGTAAAAAGTACGACATTGGCCTCTAAAATGTAATGGAGTATAATTATAAACCTGAATAAAAGTGAAATACTCGAGTGAGGTTGAAGTTACTCCAAATTGTAAAATACTTGAGTAAATGTACTTGATTTCTGTTACAGTGCATTGTTAAATCTGATGACACATCGGTGGCTGCATTATTAATTTCTAATTGTTCCCGCTGACAACGGCAACTTTGTTGTTGTTTTGTTTGTTGTTTTCTAACAGCGAGTCGTGAAGATCTGCTGTGTAAAATTCTTCTTTTCACAACTCAACTTGTGCGTAAACAAAGCCGAACCTGAAGGCTCACGCAGCGAAGGCGTGATGCTTATTATCAGACTTGTACAAGCAAACCTCGGGGAGAAAGGGAGAAGATTAGGAGAATGTTCTTGCATGAGGCCCGCTGACAAAATAGTGCAGTCAAAATCCTAGTGTGCTTAAACATACGGTACTTGGCTCACAAGTTCTGATTCTGACAGTAAAGGCTGAGTAAAGGTGGAGTTTTCAGGACGGGGTACGCCTCGTTTGGATGGAGTGCTCCATTTTCTTTACAGGACAGTGAATGTTTCCAACTGCAATCAATCACCACATTTGGCGCTGCAGCAAAAGGGGACGTTTATGGATATTGAAATGTGATGAATTGGACGTCATGTCACGTATGGACTTTACATCTTCCTTTGACACTGAGGGTGATTGATGCTCTGTTTGGTTTGACTGAAAACACGGCCTCGCTAGTTCTGGAGCGGTCTGCAGAGAGCCAAGAGAGTCTCGTAATTATCTCCACACTGTTAAAAAGCCAGAGCTGAGGAAGCCTTTGTGTCCAACGCTGGAGGCGTACAGGCAGCAACAGGGAGAAGAGGAGTAGGAAGAGGACGAGGAGGAGGAGAGGGTGGGGGTGCTTGTTGGTAGACAGGACAGCTGGAACTGAGCCCCTCTGTCTGGCAGGGAGTGCCTCCTCCTCCTCCTCCTCCTCCTCCTCCTCTTCCTCCTCCTCCTCCCTGCAGGTTGCTGTTGCACGAGCGAGGCTCTCATGGGACGGGCTGACAGAACGGATAAACAAGTGAACTGGCTTGTTGGATGCATGCGCACACGCACACCAGGACACACACACTTTTGTGCCCAGAGCTACACACTCTTACACTATATTTCCAACACTCACTAAATTGAAGTTCATATTTCTGCACACACACACAACACAAAATTGGCCTATATAGTCAGTATATAGTCAGATATCTGCACACACACACACACACACACCAGCAGATGTATAGGCAGTCACAGGAGGTTTACCGACAAGGCTCCTGTACACTCCTTTCCCTCTCTGCCTCTATTAAGGCTGACGTTGATGAATGGCACAGATTACAGGACAGACTGCTGCTTAGCTTCATCACAGAATGAATGTAATCAAACACACAGAGAGCAGCAGGGGAACTCTAAACTCTACAAAACAGAGGTGGGAGAGGTAACGGAACAGGCAGTGTAAGTGGAGGCGAGGGTTTTTACTTTTAGGCTTTAAATTAGTAGCTCTCAACTCTTCTTCTACCTCTGATGAACTCCAGTTTGTGTCCCAAACAGAGCAGTTACCAGGAGCTGGCAGTCAGGGAGATGTGTTGATGACAATAAGCTTGTTAGAAGAAACTGTTTTGACAAGAATGGCATCATTTCTGTGACCTGTGCACAATGCGGTCCCTCTGTCAACAACACATGCGGCCCATGTAACAGTGATTATTTGAACAATTTTGTCAATAATTAATCAAGCTAATTGGCGGGGTAATTTATTCCCCCGCTCTGCGAGAAGTCGTGGAAAATCAAGCTGCATTCATGCAAAACACGCCATTACTTGCAGTAACTGATGGCAGCGCTATAATATTTGAATACATATTCATATTTTTACTGGCTGCCTGAGTGCATTCAGATATGTAACATTTCTGCAGTAAAATGTCAAAAGACCAGACCTTTGTTATATATTTTCTTAAGTTGTGCACTTACATTATCCCAAACAATGTTCAAACCCAGAGAAATCTGTAATTTTATTAAAAGTAACATTCGCGTTTGATTGGGTCGCTTAAAGAGAGTGAGGAAGGAGGTCATCGAACGTGGCAAAAGGTAACGTGAATCAAACTTTAAATCATTAACTTGTTCATCACCATTTCTGCCTGAGTCATGTTGATTTTCATCAGCCATTGTTGTTGTTTGAGGACAACAACTCCCTACTATATTGACATTTGTATAAAACATGTCATTTCAAGTTCACATTACATGTTTCTGACCTGACTTTCATATCAGGATGTGTGTGACGGTGGTGGACAAGGCTGCGAAGCCGGTGACCGCAGTTTGTGTCTGCGCTTTGGCATTTGTAAGTGTGAAACCCCTGGATAGTTTTGACGAGGGACCACGGTGTTTCAACATTTTTGCAAGCGAGACACCACTGGGTATTTTTAAGGAGACCTCAGTACAATTTCCAGCCGTGAAATAGAATTTTGAACCTTAAAGTTTTAACTTATCTGTGGCTTTGCAATTTCATGTCATGTATTTGTCACGTCCCCAGTGTGTAAGGCCTTAGGTGAAGTGTTTTAGTCATACAATAGGTCAACTTTCATCACAATCAATTTCAAGAAGCTTTCTTTTATCTATAAATCTACAGAAAACCATACCAAAAAATACATGTGTCCTTATCATTATTGAGAAATGTTACAGGGTACATTTCATGGTTAGATTTGATTGTAAAGATGCCGCTGTTCTTTTATGTTTATCACATCAATTTGCACAATTCACATAAATCAACTGCTCATTAATCACAGAATATAACTCCATCACCGTCCACTGTCATGGTTTAACAACTCAGGTAAACGATGAAGGAAAATCTCCACAAGATTAACATTCGAAAAAGTGGATTAGTGTGTCAGTTATCCAAAAAGAAAACAGGGATTTGGAGAACTGATTAATTTACAAATGAGTCTAATCTACATTGGGGACAGACAACAAATGGCCCCGGATTTGGATAAATGAACAAACATTTTTAATTAGGATGTAAAACTGTGTTTGTGCAGAATTTATTTAAACACACGCTGGATCAGAGAAGACTCCTGTGTTAGAGCGATCACTGACCTGCTGTATGTGAAACGATTCCAACTATTATAAAATCGGAATCAGTGAAGTGTAAACGTGGTTTTCTTGTTTTGTCGAGTGAGGTGATATAAAACAGGGCTGTGGTCTGAAGCTGTCAGCTGCGAGATAAAAGGGGAGAGATACTGCACTTCAGACTTATCTGTGTTTTGCTAAAACATTCTGATAGTGCTAGGATTAATTCACTCAGTGCAGCTTTACTCATTTCAAGTATTTTAATGCTATTAGAAGTTATTTTTCACAAAAGAGAAAATCCTAAAAAGAAGCTGTTTTACACATGGAGCAGCTTGTTTCATCCTGCCTGCAGATCCTCTTCTCAGTATAGATATAGCCACTTCACTATATTTAGATATAGTTTTGACATGGAGCCTTCTTATCCCAGGGAAGAAAGTGATTCGGTATAATGATGCTGCGGCTGTGAAGTGTCTGGAAAGAGTTAGTGGATCTTTAACATAAGCTCATTACAGTCGTCCAAACAGAAGCTACGACTAATTTGGGCTCGTACAGATGCACACGGTCCTGCACCGTGAGCTCATTATACACCGGCTTCAAATCAGCTCTCTGCTAAATGCCATCCCCGGTTCTGTCCCGCCTTCGCTCTCCCTCTCCACTTTACAGCATCCAATAAACAAGAAAAGCCATACTCATTCTGGAGCGACAGAGAAACTCTTAAAAAATAGCATTTGAAAAAGCAAACAAATTATTTTCTGCGAGCAGCTGCAGAGCACCAGTGTTGTATTTGAGTCATCAAGAATAAAAGATGAAGTAGTTGTCAAAGACTTGTCAATGTGAAATGATTCACAAGGGTTTTTCAAAAAATTGAGTTTAATAATTCAGGTGGCTGTTGTGAATTTGCTAACAGGAAGACTGCTCCCAAAGTTTGGTCATCTATAGCAGTGGTTCTCAGATGAGCGTGTGAAGCAAGGCTGAGGCAGCGCCTCATCTAAAGATTCTGAGCCAATTTTTATCACGGCGCGCACACGGTTTTCAGCAAAAATGGACCCGGAAACGACCTGTAGACAGTCATATCCATATCATACACTACAGTTCTAATGTCTGTTTCTGCAGAATATGTCACAGACATCGAGAGAATACACACAACAGGTAGACGGCAGTTTGTTTCCTGTGCACTCTTCTTTCTCCAAAGCTAAAGGAAAATCACCTCATCATATGTATTGATGATTATCAAATGCAAACTCCATGTAAACAGACAGTGGTGGTCTAACTTATGTCAGTTTATGCTCCCTCTATTTTCACTATATTCAGGGCCATAAAAGCTTTGAAAGATACCAAAATAAATATACTGATTTTAAAAATAACAAAAATAACAAAACAGGAGATCAGACAAAAGACAGAAACACTGCTACCATACTGTACATAAACAATGGAATATCAACAGCAGCACCAATCGTAGACAATTTAAATAAGTCAGGTCTCTGTGTTTTATTCAGCCTTTCAGTGGTTAACTGATTATCAGCAGGGTTAAGAATCAACTACTGATTCACCACCAACGCAGCCCATTGAGTGTTTTTGGAATAATTCTTCCAGGCTGCGCCGCCTCTCATCTGACAGTCAAAGATTCTTGAGCTTGAAGGCTTTCCTGGACATTAAATGTGTTTTTTTTTCTTTTTTGTTTCAGTTGCTGGGGTCATCTGCGTCTGTACACCCACTGTATCAACAAAACAGCCCCATTCAAACGGATGACTGGGCTGCAATTTCTCTTTTTTACCCGTGACTTGTCACGCTTGTAAGATCGAAGCAACACTTCTGATAAGATTAACATTAAGGACTGGATTGCTGGTGTTTCTGTTCATCAGAGAGCAGTTTTAGTAAAACAGGAACAAAGCTCAACAGCTCCTTGTATCTGATCGCCTAATAATAATAATAATAATAATAATATTAATAAGGTGTCATACTGCAGCAGGTGGACAGAGGATGCAAGCTTTATGTGCTGAGACTGTGAATGCAACACTGGGGCTTGTTAGCAGTCTGGCAGGCCTTTAGTTCATTGTTGCTCAGTGTGTAAAAGCTACAAAGCGAAAGTAAATTCATTCAACATCCTGATGGTAAAGCAGAATACACAGCCTGAGCTGTTAGGATTTTTAGATTCAATATACACTAACAAATTTTGCTTTTAAAAATGCATTTGCATGATAAACTACTCATACAAACTGAGGAGAGAGGAGCATCGTTTTCAAATAACTGTGGACTCAATACATTAAGATGAAATCTGACCTAAAAGCACCTCAGGACTCCAGACAGGAGCACAAGGAGCTGTCGGGGGAGAAGATGCACCTGGCCTACTTTCCGAAACTCACCCAGAATTTGAAAGTAAATCACATTTGATCAATGAGAGGAGATATAAAACCCTCTTAGCTTGTGAAAGGGGAGTGTCTGGCCTGCCTGCCTGCTTCAGTACTGCATCTCCTCTGTGACACCTCAGCTAGATTAACATTCGTAGAAAGAGAGAAACAAAAGGAAAGGGAAGGGTGAAAAGAGGAAGACGTGAGAAGAGTGAGACACAGCCAGGAAAGATTGAGGAGGAGACGAAAAACAAAGCGGGAGCACGACTTTGACAAAGCAGATTAAAAAAGAATAACAGGAGCGAAAAAGTGTCACATCTAATAGGGACACGACACATCAGGCCTCCGCCGAGACGACAGGCTGTCACACAGGAACAACTCTGTCTAAAAACAGAACGAGCGCCGTCTTTTGTGGCGCTAATCAGAGGCGACGTTGGGAATACAACTCCTCGGTTGTAATCTATTTGCAGGAGCGACGCTAAGCTTCATTTGTTGGAGATTTCATTTGCGGCGCAGCTGTGTTTGTCTGTCTCAAACTACAATTTAGTTGAGCTAATGAGCTTGACACATCGTACAGCTCAGGACAAAGGCGAGACATCGGAGCTTATCAGGGGCTCACTGTTACAAGAACAATAACATTAACAATCTAGCGAGGGTGACAGCTGCGAATGAACTGTTTCATCAGAGTTATGTATCAAACAAGCAATCAGAATTAAGGTGTCGTTACGTTGTGTAACATGGAAACTGGGAAAGTTTACAATTAAAAAAACTTTGTTTCCGTCCATTTGGACTTTACTTGAAACAAACACCTGTAGAAAGATGATCAAGTATCGCAGGCTCACAAAGTAGTCAGATTGAGCTGTAGTAATGTGTCCATTAGCTGTAAATTCTCCAATCAAAACCTGATCATGGCTTCATTTTCACCGCCTGTTCTATCAGAGGTGATTTTATTATTGTGCTGCAGCCAGCTCAACTCAAACTTCACGCTTATCCGTGTAATAATTTGACTGATGCAGCTCATTCTTCACACTGGATACAGTAGTCTAAACTTCAGGTCCTTTGAGCTTTTGAACAAATCACACAGTCCTCACAAATGAAACTCCAACTTGCTAAATGTGGGTTGTAATAAGCTGCTTGCACATTTGACTCAAATGGATTTTCTCATGAGGATGGGCTGGTTTAAAAGTCACGAGAACATCAAACTGCTAGCTGAGAACACGTTCCAACAGCTGATCAGACAGGTTTACTGTAAACAAGCCAACAAGTAAGACGGATTAACTAAACCACTATATTTGGAGACTAAACTGAAAGTGAACTTTTAAAATTGTGCACATTAGGTCAACGTTAAACCAGGCAGCTGGTCTGTAAATGAACTCACTTGGTGTGCTTAAATGTGTGTGACTGTATTTGTTTTCTTACCCTTCATCCCAACACGGTCAGTGATATTATCACCAACAGAGCTTTTTCACTGCAGACATTTTGACTCGTCCAAATAGAAAAACTGCAGACGTTAACATAACATTAACGATAGCTCTGTTGTATTCAATTGTCCCATCAAGCCATGACAGCGACAGTGAGGGAGCATGAACAATATTAGGGCCCTGAAACTGAAGCAGCTAAATGGAATTCAGCCGTCATTCTTTTGATCATTTACACCTGTGCTTTTCCTACTGTGACAGTAATAGTAGATTAGATCCTTGTCACCAATCCAAATCCTGTTTATAATAAGGATGTCATGATACCAGAATTTTAAACTTTGCTACTAGTATATAAACAATCCTTGATATCCCTTAAGATACCAGAGACAGGAAATAGGAGCTTTTCTCTTTTTTTCAAATTAACAACCTGCACACAGTGCTGCTACAATAATACAATCAGCTGCTGAACACATACCAACACATTTGTAATAATGTTAATATCTGAGCAGCCTTAGGATGAAAATCTAATAGTAGATCAGTTTTTGTATAGCTTCTGTTGTTTGAACGAATGAAGTATGAAGATATTGTATTAAAACAGTATTTAGTATTGATACTTTTGACAACCTTTGTATATAGTAATGTGTCATGGCAGAGAAGGAACAGAGGCTATTGGAGGATGTTGGCATTGCAGCAACAGGAGGACAAATTCGATTTTCTGCTCTATGATCATGCCATTTTTGTTTGAACCAGTTCTCTTGTGCATGCTGGTTTGCTTCCACACCATTTTGAGTTCCTGAAGATATTTAACTGAAAATGTACTGGAAAGAAGGCAAAATGGCCTCTGCAGTAGAGCCGCAGTGAACACAAGTGAAGCCAAGAATCCTGGGAAAGGAAACGGGGAAATATGTGAGTGTAAATGTGCTGCTGGGTAAAGCATCTCTTCCAGTCAAAAGGTGATTTGATATGCATCATATTCTCATCACTAATCCCTTGTCTGGAGTTATAGCTTCAGCACTGAGCAGTTTCATGGTTAAAGCATCCCTCTAGTAGCAATTCAGCTGGATATGCAGCATGCTCTCATCACTGATACCGTGTCATGTTTAGGGCTATGC
This sequence comes from Pagrus pagrus, assembly GCF_965226575.1. Taxonomy (NCBI): domain Eukaryota; kingdom Metazoa; phylum Chordata; class Actinopteri; order Spariformes; family Sparidae; genus Pagrus; species Pagrus pagrus. Next base: position 25,619,966 of record NC_140195.1, read on the forward strand.
AGCTCCAATATTGAGCTGCATCCTCTCTGGCCAAAGTGTTCCTCTCTGAGCAGCACAGCCAGATGCAGACAGAAATCCACCCGGGGGACAGTTAAGCACAGCTCTGAGCGGCTTCATCTACAGCCTCTCTGTCGGAGCAGAATGTCCTCAGCATGTCTCAGCTGTGAAATGTCTGGGACTCCCTTCAGCATTGAGGTACTTTGCAGCTTCCAGAGCCAACTGTCGGTGTCCTGCAGAAATCTGGTATGTTAAATATCTGCTTTCGCCTTAATCTTAACAAACAGAGCATGAGAACCATTCTGGGAACATTCAGGAAAATACATGTTTGCTTTCTTGCTGCAGGGCAGAGCAGATGAGAAGATCGATACCACTCTCAAGAGGTGGCAGTAAGCTTAAAGGGGAATTCTGGGATGTTTAAGTAGCATTTTTAGATACACAAAGTTTTGGAAATGGTCCACAAGATCGCCTCAGCTGGCAGCCATGACACACAGGCTGCAATTGCTGCAAAATAATAATTGAGGGCAGCTCCAAATGTCAAATTAAGTCCACTAAAAGTGCCATTTTTATCCACTTGCAGGCTTACATTGTTATTCTAAGTGTCTGACAACACTGTGGAAAAGATTCCTACAGATATAGACCTCTTTGTTAAAAAGTAAAACCCATTTGGTTTGAACAGAAACAGCCACTATGTCCCTCCACCAAACAGCAATTTTATTTTTGCAAAACATACTTTTCAAACCAAAAAATATGTATAAATGCATGGGTGTCACAGCCATTGTACAAAGGTGGAAGTCCCAAACACTTTTTAAAATTACTAGTGTCGTTCCCCCCAATTTCTACCATGTTGAAAATGTGTCGCTCTATCCACTCTGTGCTCTTTTCACAGCGCTGCATCTGTGTCTCATTAGCTATCCAAATCCATTTATCTCAAATGAATGAAACTCCATATCACGTTTTCACTGCGACACATACACATGAATGCGCCACAATGGATCAGACACTGTCAACACAAAAAGCCTTGATCAAAGAAGGTAAACTAGTTAGGAAGAAGGGAAACATGACAGGAAAGAGGTAAGGAAGATGGCAAATGAGACTGAAACAGGGAGCGAAAGAAAGGGATGGAATGAAGAGGTAAAGATGGAACAGGTGAACTAAACAAAAAAGGATGAAGCGTATTATTATAGCTTTTATTGTTTGTTATCATCTTTCAGGCTTTTAACTGTTACTGCAGTGCCACCATTACATTAGATGTTACAACTGGGCACTTTATAATGGTGTAAAGTTATGATATTTATGAAAAAGAAAGCAGCAAAAGTCATTGTTGGGGATTAATTGTGTCACAATAATTTAGGCTTTTTAGGTTCTATGTGTTGAATTACAGTATATCATGAGCCTGTGCCACAAAGCTGTTACGAATTAGTAATCGAATCAATTTACATGATTTTTAGCTTTTCAGTTTCTTTGAATATGTGATCTTGGGCATTTCCTTGGGACCAAATTGCAAAATGTAAGCACACTGATAATGTTTCTCATAGTACTATAGTCAGATAAAGTATCAAACCACCTGACAAAATGCACCAGAACACATGAATGACATCAACTCTATTTAAATCTCCAAACTTCCATTAAAATTGTCCCACCCACATTTTAAATACCTCCTACGCCCATGTATAAATGTATACGACACTCTTGAAATGCAACAATAAAAGTCTAACCAACAGAATTCAGTGTCTATCATCTGCAGAGCAGCCGACCATTACAAACCACACTGAGAAAACACCATTTACTTTAATGCTGTCTCATGCTGAGAGTAAGGGCATGAGCATGTGTGTGTGTATATGTGAGTGTTTACATTGACTGCCCACAGGTATCAAGCTGTCCAGCTCAGTAGACCTTTGTAAATACCATGCAGGGCCTCAACGATGGCCAGGAGCCTATTAGTTGGACATGAAAGACAGAATATGTGAATCACTGGCAGCCGGATAAAGAAGGGAAACAGCATGATTGGATTCAAGCAAAGTGTCAGCCTGTGTGTGTGTGTGTGTGTGTGTGTGTGTGTGTGTGTGAACCCCAAACAATACTTTGAACGACTACACGTGTGTATGCCAGTTAATTTGGCTCGAGTTTGGGTAATTGCGGAACCAACCAGTGGATGTAGAGTCATTCACAGGCTACAATCGAACACAAACACACACACACACACAACGTCTGTGTCCGTATACATACACACCCACTGTGTAGTAAAAGAGGCTCTCCACAGTGGTGTAATTAGGCCTGGTCACTGCACAGTCGTAATGGATAACCCTGCCTGAAAATGGCCGGGGGCAGAACACATAATTGACCGCGCTGTGTCTACGTGCATGCGTTTGTGCGTGTGTGTGTTTCACAAGGGAGTGCCACCAAAATGGTATTTCTTGCTGCTTGCTTTGTTTTGTTTCTGCCTGCTGGAATATGTGTGCAGCAGTACTTTGAAGTGCCCTCATATGTGGATACTGGGTGGTTTGGAACCAGAAGTGTCCTACTAAAATAGTAAACTTTAAGATCTTTAGCCTTCACATACATTCAAGGAACTAAAAAGCTCTTTATTCATAAAGCACAAGCATGTCAAGCATCTTTCAGAGACATGTTTGAGGAAATGGCTACGCAAGAAGGAGTAAAGCCAAACGTTGAGAGCACCAACATTTGGTGTAAGAGCTTGTGTCACAGATGGTGTTGAGCTCTGATCTTAGATTGAGATCCAATTTGAAACATTTCCAAAATTACACCCATATTTATTATTTCCATTATGGAATAAACGAGGTGTTCTCAGAGGAAAATAAGTTCCCCAGAACACTGTTTGAGGCAAGAAAGGTGGCAGGGTCCGCCAAATATAAACAAAGTAAAACAGTATGAAATTGTGTTGTCTTTAAAGGTCAGTTTGTTTATTCAGTCTTGAAAACAAAGAGTTTGTTTATTTAGTTTGTTCAGGCATAAAAAAATGAGTCAGTAACTGAACTCACTTTGTTTTCATGACTGAATAAACTGAATAAACAAACTGACCTTCAAGGACAACACAATTTCATACTCTTTTACTTTGTTTATATTTGGTGGACCCTGCCACCTTTCTAGCTTCAAACAGTGTTCTTTGTACCTTATTTTCCTCTAAGAACAGCTTGTTTATTCCATATTGGAAATAATAAATATTTCTAAGTTTGTATTATTACCTTATCAATATTGTAAATATTATTTTTCTGAGTTTTCAGATTTTTTTTTCTCCAAAACTACACAATGCCCCTTTAAAATCAACTGATATTATCAACAGAGGTCGTTAATGTATTGTGTAAGAGAGACATCTACTGAGGTGAACATGTTAACCAGTTAGTCCCAGCAGTCCAGGTCTCCTGCTGTTAACACCAACTGCCAGCTACACAGCTAACTGTGCTAACTAGCTAATGTCAGATAAAGTTAGCAGCAGTCAACCGTTACTCTTTCTGTGTGGAGTATAAACACAGCAGCCGGCCAATTCTTAGATACACTTATTAATATTGCAGATAGATATATTTTAGAACTTGTTTTAGGTGTTTTCCCCTCGCTCCTTACTTGTGAATCCATTTTCACATCCTCCACAATTTCAGCATTTATTAGAGAGCAAATTTTGCTGTTAGACTGTGCAAATGAATTGGATATCAAGAAATTAAACTCAGTTGCTTTATTCCTATTTGCTCACTGTAAATGGTACAGTGTAAAGCAATACTCATAATTTCATTGGTATGGAATATGGATCATCACTGCAGCGCAAGGGAAAACACCCATCTTTATAGCCATGAGGAGAAGGTTTCAAGGTTGTTTCAAGGTTTATCAAACTGATTCTATTTTCTTTGTGCATCAGAGATGAAAGCTGACTGACTGCTGTTAATAAGGCATGCATTTAATCTCTCTGTGAGTATTTATTCCTGTGCTGCTGTGGCCTTTACGATAACGTGCCGTGTTGGAAGTGTTACAAAAACATCAGTATCGCATAGCCAGACCTCCACAGATCTGCACACTTCATTTTACTTCTGTGCCAGTGCTGGAGAGGGGTCTGGTTGAGCCCATTATCATTCTGGTATATAGACAGCTCTGGCTCGGTTGTATTGCTTTCAACCCATCAGTATCGCCTCGGGCAGCACTAAGCCCAGAATGCAGCGACGGTGCTCCTGCATAATAGTGTTTTGGTGGAACATTTGCACATGGAGAGACGAGCCCTGGCATTAAAATGGCAACATCATACATTACAAAAAGAAAAAGTGCCATAAAACAGTAAAAGACAGATGTCAGCTATGAGATCCGACTTTTACTGATAAAGGAGACAAACAAATTGATCATCGGTGCCCTAGGGGTGAAGCCTGCCTACACTACAGCTCTGGAGGAGCACATTGGATTTAAAACCACAGAAAACTTGAAACAGCTGCATTGAGCTTGTGCAGAAAGTAATAATACCACAGAAGCCTGTGTGAAGTGGAACGCATCAGTAAAGTTACATTTACAACTTTACAACTTGCAAATTTCAGTGTATAGGTTGCTAGCTTGAAAGGCTGCTGTTGTTTCACGTAGCGATGGGATCAGCGAAAACTGCACACAGATAGCGAAAGTGGAGGGTCTCACTCAAAACTTGGAATTCAGGTGATCGTACATCTGACTTCCATGTAGGTGACAAGAGTTTGTCTCCTCTCTGCGGTTAGATGTTTTTAATTTTTACTTTTAGACTTAGTGAATTTATTGTATTCTGGTATTTAAAAGAATATTTTCAGTTTCCAGTCACAGTTTGGTTGGTTCAGACAACAAAACTACTCGGTTAGGTTTAGGTAACAAACTATTCGGTAAGGTTTAGGCAATAAAACTACTTGGTTAGGTTTAGGTAATAAAAAACTAATTGGTTAGGTTTAGGCAACAAAAATAATTGGTTAGGTTTAGCTAACAAACTACTTGGTTAGGTTCAGGCAATAAACCTACTTGGTTAGGTTTAGGTAACAAACTTCTTGGTTAGGTTTAGGTAACAAACTTATTGGTTAGGTTTAGGCAATAAAACTACTTGGTTAGGTTTAGGTAATAAAACTACTTACAAGTGATGAGACACCCAATGTGAGCCAATGAGACACAAAGCGGTTTGGCAAATCTCTTACTAAATCATAAATTACAGCACAGATGTAAGAATTTGCCACCTTTTGAATTCATACTCCAAACAAATAGGGGGCAGCACATCACCAGAGTAACCATTAACTGTAGCTGCCATAAGCTAGGTAGTTCAGTAATGCAGCTAGCCTTCCGATTAACTTACTATGACCGGACTGGGAGCTTGGCGCACCAGGGGAGTGCTGGTGTTGTTTACTATCAGAAGAAAGTGTCTAGGGGTTAGCTAGTTAGCATGCTATCTTCAGAAGATATTTTTGCAACACAATACATAGACATTTTCGACATAACGTCAAAACTGTTTTTTCTTAACATTCTGATGATAATTTGAGTTAATTATTAAATGTTTTAAACTTACATTCTTACATAATGCACCTTAACTTTAAAGGAGACATATTATGCTCATTTCTGCTTGTTGACATGGGTCCTTGATGTCTAAATGGACTGATAGTAACATGCTTTGGTCGAAAAAAGCGAAGGATTGAGCACAGCAGGGTTGTTTACACACCAGTTTCACAGCCCTGCTCTCAGCGGCCGGATTCTGACTTTTTTTCCATTATGTTAATGAGCTACTGCGTGCGCCGCCCACTTCTTCCTGCCGACCGGAAGACATGAGGACGGCACCGCGGGACCATGGCAACGAGCGACCCACAACAACTTTCAATAAAGTTGAGGAAAAAAAAACGAAAAAAAAAAACAAAACAACAACAACAACAACAACAACGAGCAATGCACAGCGCGGCGCAGCTTTTCAGTGTCCGTGCCTGCATATAACTGATAGTAGCACAGCAGACATGTAGCAGGTAGCCCCTGTCTCCAGCTCCAAAACAAAGTAGTGATTGCTTTACTGCAGAAAACGTTTTGGTGCTCCCAGGTCTCTCATGCCAGCAGCTAACGCTACAGGCTGTAGCATTAGCTGTAGCCTACAGCTAACGCTACGGCTAACGCTACGCACGTATTACATGTATACCAACACACAGAAAAACGGTCAGAGGACAGTCTCCCAGAGCCATGACATCTGCCCAACTACAGCAGCTCCTCGGGCTGTCACACATTCAGCAGTGCATTCAGACAATACACTCTTCTAGAAGTTTGCTTACACACTGTCCCTTAGCACAACATGCTAATGAATGAACGTAGCTCACTGGCTGTGAATAACAGACCAGTTCATACCGTTTCCTCTGCGTGTTCACCGCGGAACAGCAGCTAAACGTCCGCGAACAACTGACACACACAACTGAGACGATGTCACACCCTCTCCTCCGTTTGTTCACCGCGGAGCAGCAGCTCACTGTCCGCGAACAACTGAGACATTTCACCCCGTCTCCTCCCCATGTTCATGGCCGAGCAGTGGTTCCCCGGCCGGTTAGAAGCGATAAAATCTCAATATCCTAATTCATTTTCTCAATTCACCGTCATGTTTTAAAAGAGTGCTGATATGACAAATAAACGTTTCGTATCATTAACATTATCGTGAATCCTACGGCCAGTAAGCCCAGCGTTGATAACTTCACATGTAATGTTAGCTCAGCCTCATATTTACACCCACGGTTAGCGTTAGCTCATGTGCTAAACGGCCAAAGTAACACAAACTACACTGTTTTTTAAATACTTACAGCTCCATCATTGACAGTGGGTATGGATCCATGTTTTAAGGGACAATCTCGTTGCCAGTCCAGCGTTGTACTGACCCTGGTTGCTGAAACAGTCCGGGGTGAAGTGACCGGCACAGACCGTAACGCTTCTGCTCACTGAAGCTGGACCCTGATAAATAAAAAGTAGCCGCTTCGCTCTGATATCCTCTTTGGTAGGGAGGCGATGTAGCGAAACAGCAGGATCCGTGCATCCGATGACAGAGCAGCAGTGCTTGGCTTTCGGGTTGTACATGGTAGCGGTCAGGCTGTCGCGTACAAGTTAGCGAGGGGAAAAAAATGGCGGATCCTCGTTCAGGTAGCTGGCGTAATGTGGGAGGAGATACGCAAAGAGTATGCAAATCACCCGGACTGTTACGTCACAATCCGGGTGAAATCCAAACGGCTCGTTTAGAGACTCAATTCCTGACTCTGCCAGGTACAAAATATTGATTTAGTTGTCAAAACTCATGCTTAGGGGGTGGGGAGGCACTCCGGATACGCAAATATACATACTAAAGCAAGGAAAAAGTCAGTTTTGCATAATATGTCCCCTTTAAATCTGTTTAACTTGAGAAGCAAAGAGAAATGAATAGTACATATGATCATAATTCTGCTGAAGATAAAGAATGTAATCTATCTTAGTTGACCTTTTTTGATGAAAGAATAATAACTAAATTATTGCTCTCTAATTCTAGTTAATTTAATTTCATCTTTAATATTGTTACTTGAAAATCACATGTAAAACACTACAATAAGAGGATTGGATTCTGGATTTGGATAAATAAGAATCCCAACTCTTCATGTTGCTTCACATTGCTAGTTAAACTCCGAATATGCAACCTTTTTTTAAATCAAAGCATATCATGACCACACACTTGATCACACATGCAAAGTTGCCATCCTCACTCCTGGAGAGCGTTAACAGGCATGTCGAATACTTGAAACCAGAATTCTTTGCACTCCTCATTTTGTAATATTTTATTATAAAATATGTAAAACACTGGTACATCCTGTACTTTTCAACACTTCATTGAAGCTACACGATGCTTACTAGATTAAGATAATTATTTCATCCCAGCACTATTAAATCAAACAGAAATATTCAGCGTCTTGTGCATCATTTTATACACACTTGCACAAATTTAGCCTGACATCTCTCGTCTTGGGAACAGGCTCATTGGTGGTCCTACAGAGTTAAAAAGGCTCTGAAAAAAGTTACATAAGCATGACTGATAGAGTCCTTTATAAATAATGTAACCTTTACATGCTATCCTTGAAACAGTGCGTCAGAAAACCATGAAAATGTAAATGTTTGCTTCGATATCAGCCACATGAAAGGCAGTGTCAGAAGCAAACACATTAAAGCGATCTTCAAAGTCAATTTCCCCCGTATGCCTGACGTTGTGGGATGCTGCCTGCTGATTATTTGATGGATTGATTTCAAAGGACTGACACATGGCCATAAAATCACTGCACATAGAATAGCAGGATACACTTAGATATACTGAGGATATAGTCCTCAGAGAAAGTGGTACTATATAGTGGATTCTCTGTTAACAGTGACAAACAGGCAGATCTGTGTTAAACGCTCGTCTCCTCTGTGAAAAAGTGCATCACAGGGACATGGACATGGGCACAGACAAAGGAAGAAGAACTTGATGTATAACGTGCCGACTTTACACGAAGGCCCAAATAATTAAGAAATGATCACAGACAGCTTTTAACAAAGTTTATAAAGTTTCTTCTAACTCAGCAAAATTGTGCATTTTTATAAGGGAGTCTGGGGACTTTCTCTCCCTCTTCATCTCCTTGCAGTTGTTGACAGTAGTTGATATGGCTGTTTGTTTTAACCAATATTATGTTGTTGTTCCACATCCCTGTCAATTTGTCAGTTAGATTATTAGCTGATGCTAAGTTGCTATTAGTTTCACCTGTTAGTCCGTTCTCACATGGCTCATAACCAGATATAAAGTGACAGCTGTGGCAGATTTACTACTAGAAATCCTTTTTAGGAGGAAGCAGGTTTCGGAAAATAAAAAGCTGTTGAGTGCACCATCGATTTCGGATTATTTTGATGCGTTAGAGAACACGTGAGCTTGAAAATTCCACCCATCTATCTGTCCCTCCATCGTCTGTATTGTACTTGAGTTGTTCTAGGCTGCGAAACACATGATGCAGTATCTTAATGTGTGATTTCATACTTTAATACGTTCCGTCGTATTAATGAGATGTGATCAACATGTTTTATAAACAAACAGAAGGATCTGTCGGCTACTGAGGAAGTCAGTTTGGTTTCCTTCTAACAGAGAAAACCAACACATAGCGAAGATTATAATTCATTTTTATGAATGTTTGAATCGTTATTGCTTATTGTGGTAACTTAACCCCCAATATGATCAGCCAAAGGCATTTCTGCCAGTGTGTGTGTGTGTGTTGCAATAACACGGAGAATGTCATAAACCGCATCTTCTGGCCTTTAGTGCAGCTCATAATATGGATATCGCACGGACGATACAATATGTGTATGTTACTTTGAGTATAATAGACTGGGATGATTATTTTCATTCCTCAGCAGTATGCGAATTATAAATTCACTGCAATGGACTGACGAGGCAGCCCTGTAATTGCACCGCTGCATTAAATGTGATTAAAAAACACTAACGGCAGCGTTTTGCAGCGTGTGCTTGATTATTTTAAAATGCAACAAATATGCAATACTGGCTTTTCATTTTTTTATTTATTTTTCTTTGTGTCGTGATTAATTTACATTTCTCAGATTCCCTCCGGGGAGCTGCGATGTCACACTGCCATACAGTACCAGGACGTGAGCTGAAACATCGCTCTAGCTTTTGATATTCACTAAATATAGCACCGTGCTACATACTGGAAACTGCTCTATTTTCTGAATATGAGTCAAACAGACGCAGATAATCTCAGAGCTGTAATGTCATGGTGAGCGCTGTCGTTAACCGGTTTATTTGTGATCATTACTGTTGACTTGTTTATTTTTGGCATAATGCATATGATTGGATTTGGTTGGCACCTTTAAAGGGGCACTATGTAGTTTTGGAGAAGAAATCCAAACTCAAAATTGTAATATTTACAAAATTAACGAGGAAACAATACAAACTCAGGAACATTTATCTTTTCCATAACTGAATAAACATGCTGTTCTCAGAGGAAAATAAGGTCCCTGAACATTGTTTGAAGCTAGAAAGGTGGCAGGGTCCGCCAAATATAAACAAAGTAAAACAGTATGAAACTGTGTTGTCCTTAAATATCAGTTTGTTTATTCAGTCATGAAAACAAAGAGAGTTTGTTTAGTTGGTTTGGGCATAAAAACATCAGTCAATGATCTTTCTCTTCTGATTACAATTTCTTCCCCAAAACTACAGAGTGCACCTTTTAATCTTTTATTTATATATATATTTTCTTTGCACTCTTTCCTGCTGCATGACGGTTTCCCTCAGGATAAATAAAGCTCTGTCTTATCTTATCTTGTCTTGTCTTGCATAGTCTGAAAAAAAAAAAATCCAACACAAATCAGAGACACTCTCCAGGGAACAATGATACTTCACTAAATTATGTGGTGGCCTGCTGGAGGCTCAAGAGCTCTTTCAGGCTGCAAATGACTGATCCTGGACCACGGATACATCACGTTCCCCCATTCGCCTCTCTTCCTCCTCCTCCTCCTTCACCACCACCTCCTCCTCTTTCCTCCCTCAGTGAGACTGCCAGCAGATGAATCCTGCCAAGTGCCTCCCCAGGAGAAGAGTGTGTGTGTGTGTCTCTCTAAATCTGAGAGTCTGTGTGCATGTGTGTGTGTGTGTGTGTGTGTGTGTGTGTGTGTGTGTGTGTGTGTGTGTGTGTGTGTATCTTTCCACTTTGATGGCAACATTGGCAGTAATGTGTCTAATGGAAGATAAGCAACACTCTCTCAGACAAGCCTTCACAGCCAAGCACTTCCCCCAACATCATCATGCTGAGTGCAATGGAGGGAGTACTCTATCCCCCCCAACCCGCATCTCTTTGAACACACAACTCGCAGTGCACACCCATGCAAAAACACAAACACACACACATATACAGAGAGTCACGGTTTGGATCATCAGTCTCAAAGCTGCCTTATCATCTCTCAACAAAGTCCGCACACACGCTCACACGGGTTGGATGATGAGTCCCGGTGATGACTTTCAGTCAGAGGGACACCTCAGAGAAAGTATAGCTGTGGATCGCCGTGCTCAAAGCTGCCCGCAATCATTTCTCCTCCAAAGTATGTCCCCACACACACACACACACCAGTACAGTGCTCTGTGAGGGAGCGAAGGACGAGTGTAGCAGAAGGCACTTATGGAGAGAGAAAGAGGGAGAGTCCTTGACTGTCGGCTGACCCCGCAGCTTGTTTGTGCCGATTTTGCGGAGAGCGTTCCAATCGGAGGGGGGATTCAGAGTTTATTACACACAACACAGCGAGTGGTGACAGGCGAGAGGAAGGAAGAAAGAGGTGCGAATGATGGAGGACAAGGAAGGTCTGAGTCCACAGTGTCAGGAGATGACTACAACACCTGAACTGCTGCCATGTTCTGTTTTTTAAGGGTGAGACTGATAAATCACCTGGTTGTATCAGACAGGGACAGTCAGAGATGACTTCCTCACTGACCACAGCTACAGTACCACCGTCAGCTAGAGTGAAGATTTAATGCTCCGGGAACATTGGATAAATTCTTCACATTGTTCCATCATTTCTGTAAATTCACTACTGCACTGCTCAGCTGTCATAATGTGGAATAGGAAGCTTCATATGCAGCTGCAGCTTGTCCAGATTGCTGCTGCCACACTCCTCACTGACACCAAAGACGGTGGAGCACATTACACTTGTGTGTCAAAGGACAGATTTTAAAATTCTATTACCTGTATGTAAAGCACTAAATGGTCTCAAGCCTAATACATCTGTGATTTACTGGTAGGTTACAGAACATCCAGACCCCACAGGTCACCTGTTACAGGTTTACTCAGTGTTACCATGATCAAAATTGAGCAAGACAAAGCAGCTTTTAGTTTCTACGCTCCCCACCTGTGGAGCAAGCTTCCTGAGGTCTGATAAAACCGTTAGGCTCATTTAAATCAGGGCTATAAACATTACTGTTTATTGTGGCTTTCCAATAAATAGATTCAAAACTTCTTTTTAATTTGTAACTATTCATTTTCTGTTAATGTTTAATTGTTTTTATTTAATGGAAATTAGATTTTAATCCGTCACTATTTTTTTGCTTATTTTTGCTTTTCGTTTTTATTGCCTATAATTATTGTTTGGTGTAATTATGTTCTTACTGCCTTATTGTTCATCTATTTTCCATGTCTGTGTAAAGCAAAAGTAGTAAAATTGCCTTGTGTCTGAATGGTGCGTTATTAATAAACCTGCCTTGCCTCACCTGAGCTACAGACACAGAAAGAACCTATCTTTTCTACCTTAATAAAGAATTCACTCTGGTGGAGCCAATTAAATTATTTCGTGGTGCAATAGGTAGCACTGTTGCCTTACAGCAAGAAGATCCTGGGTTCAAATCCAGAACAGGGCTCTTCCGTGCGGAGTTTGCATGTTCACCCAGTGCTTGTGTGGGTTTCCTCCGGGTAATTTGATGTCCGCCACCATCAAAAGAGGCACACATACTGCAGGTTGATTCTCCAGTCAGTATTCTTGATCAAAGGCACTGGCTAAGATCTGGAGTTGGTCCTCGGGTTGGAGGGTTAACACACACCCACTGCTCCCACAGGTTGAATTAAATGCAGAGTACTTGTTTCATGTTGTACATTGTATGATATGTGATCAAATAAAGATTATTCTTCTTATTTCTTCATAGATACTAGGAAATCCTGCATAAAATGCAGTGTGAATGCTGAAATGCCAATTGTTTACAATGCAGAAATTGCCTCACACTGCCTTGCCAACAAAAAAACAAAAAACAAAAAAAAGACCAAAATTATTGCCTGGTCTGTTCTCAGGTTATAAAACCAGCCTGATTCATAGTCAACACTGTAAGAGTTTTGGGGAGTGCCAATATTTATGGATACAGTCCTCTCCAACTTACGTCAGTGATCAGGTTTTCTTGTGGAAGACAGGTTACATATGTCCTTCCACATTCTGTGTTTCTGAAATGCCTGAATTGCAAAAAACATTATAGTCGCAGTTAGACATAAAACTCTTAATAAAGTTGTTTAAACAACGCACTTGAATGCAACCTTTTCTTCTAGCTCTGACAAACATTCACCAGGAAGCATAATGGCTATAGATTTTGTTTCATTTGTGAAATAGCCTGATATTTCTCCATAGTCATTTAGACGGAAACAATGCTGAGATGGAGGACAGTCTGCTCAAAAATACAAGGTCCAATGCTTAAAGCAAATAATGGTGGACTAAGACAATCCTCCTGCCTAATTCTGAACAGCACCCATTTACCCTAATATGTGATTTTGGCTCAGCGTATTTAACTGTGACCGAGTCAATGTAAGTAGAATGAAAACCAAACATTTAAAAAGCCCCATTGTACCCAGTGAGAGGCACATCCTGAGAGGGTTTTTTAATACTTAATAATAAACACAATATCCTCCAAATGTTGTTAGCTCCTTGCCTACAATGGTTTGATCAATTTAGCTGTTCCTCTGCATACATTGTGCCAGAATGTTTCTGATCACTGCATAAAAAGCCGACTGGTCTATATACACAGAGTAGGATCAGTGCATTTCTTTAACAGAACAAAGATGATAACCTCTGACAAAGTTCTTAGTGGCTCCCCGCTGATAGAGCATGATTAGAAACTATAGAGCCAAAGGAGCCTCCTCTGCAAGACTCGTATAAAACTCTCCCAGCATCCCGTCTGTTTATCATTCTTTAGGATTGCTGTAGTAGTTCTTCTTTCCTGATGTAAATCAGGTCTTATCATTTCAGATGCTTCTTCTTTCAGTTAGGGATGGCAGGTTTATTCTTTAGTAGAATTTCAATATGTTGCCATGCTATATATTTCCTGCTATTCTCCAGCTTCTAAGCAGTGTCAGCTTAGAATCGGTACGATTATTTGCAGTTTTTTCAAATGTTCCAGCTCTAATCTCCTAAATTTAACATTAATATGAATCTATTAAGCAGTCATAGTCAGCAGACATTTCATTTATTCAGTGTCCTTCTTGAGAACCAAGCAGTTTATTTGGATGGAATCACTTGGATGAGAGTCAGTATGTCTGTGTCCTCCATCTTTGGGAGCCTTCCTTCTTCATTCTTCCCCATCGCAGTATCAGGGATTTCTGAGGTTTCACTGTCTCGTCCTCTTGAATGTGAATCCCCATCTCCTTGAGCCCAGATGCACAGCCTGTCAGCGCCTTGAATGTTTTTGTGCCCGACTCCAAAAATAGTTTAAGCCAGGCAGGGTATGGGGACTGTGCCTTGGTATTCTTTTTCTTGAGCTTTTTAATTACATGCCACACTGGTTTCCATTTCTTTTGTCCTCACTTGTGCAGTAGCGGTTGAAGTAAAGTCAGTCTGTGGTACACAATTCTTCCTCACTTTTATGCTTGTTGCAGTGCTTGTTCTTTTACTCAACGGTCAATGAAAGCTAAGTTAACTTTTAGGTTTAGCAGTCAATGAGCAGTGTGCTTTATTAATGTGGACGTCATCTTTAAGTTGAAGTGATGAGTGTCTAAAGTCAATCACAATCGTACCATGCTGATTTTTTGCTGTGAGCCTCTTGCCACACCAAATATGCAAATGTTGTTGCATCTTGACCTTGATTACATGTCTTCACACTTGGCAGGAAGTTTGGTCTCTCTGTGTAGCAGAAGGGTGATTGATCTTTTCATCTTGGCTGTTCTGCCCTTCAGCCCAACTTCCATATCTGTTTTTTGTCACTCTAACTAGGCTGTCCATGCCGTAAGATCCTTTTTTCCTTTATCGGCCAACAAGATTTTGATGTCATAAGCAATCATCATGTGTCCATGTCTTAGTTTCAGCCAGGACTGCAGTTTCCTGTTCACCGCAATGTAGTCTTCCCCCAACATCGTGGTTTCTTTATTCCCAAACGTCCTGTTTTTTGATGTCTCTTTTTTCACTTCATTATTTTGGCCTTTTAGGTCTTCAGACTAAGCTAATTTAATGACATTTTGAGTGAGCTACTTTGTCAAGCTGTTGTCACCGGCATGGCACCACCGAAAGTCTCCACCTATGGCTTTGTAAGATAGCCACTGCTGACGGAGAAGGTTGGAGCAGAAATTGAGAGTGTTTAATACATACATCTGGGCAAAAATGATATTATAACTAAAACACACATTTCTTAAAAAGCAAACCCCCTCTAAAGATCTCTAAACATTTTAAAGGTAAAATATTATGCTCATTTTCAGTTTCATACTATATTTTGGATGCCTTCTAGAAGATGTTAAAGTGCTTTAATGTTTCTTATGCTGTCCATTCCTGCAGCACCTCTATTCACCCTCTGTCTGAATACCCCATTTTAGTGCCCGTCTCTTTAAGGCCCCCCTCCTAAAAAACCCAGTCTGTTCTGATTGGTCAGCTCTCACAGGCCTGAGCAGGCACCACCCACGGTATTTCGGAATCAACTCTTTTCGACCACAATCGTGCTGGGGGCGTGGCTGAGAGTTGTGACATCACAACCTCGCAGTAGTCCTGATGGCTTGTTTAAAGACAAAGTCTCAAGATACACACCGTGTGTATTTCTCAGGAATTGAGTATCTTGTTTCACAGTATTTATAAAGCAACTAGATCTGCTGTATAACCAAAGAAGACATGAAAATCTCACTATTATCAATATTGATTCTGTATAAGGCCAAAATGAGTAACAGGTTCCTGTTTACTCCATATTGTTTCTCTTCACTTATTAGGATATTTTAAAGGCCTGACAAAATACTATAGTAAGAAGGAATTTTGTTTCTGTAATATAAACTGATTAATATAGACTTTCAGTATCCCAAAAATCGACTTGATTCCCACTGTCACTCGACAATCCTTGAAGTTTAACTACCATCATGAAGTAGGTATAACTAGAATCCCTTCGGACAGCAGCAAAATCAACAGCTATTAATGTGAAAGTGTCATGGGTTATTACTTTGAGTACACTTTGCTCATGAAAGGATATGCAGACAAAGACGGGAGACGTTTACAAGATTGATTTTTGAGTCCTGTGACAACCGAGCTGTGCATTGTGCAGAGGTAAGGTGCAGCTACAGTAATAATTTCTCTCTTCACTGTAGTTTATCCCAGGCTGCCCTCCAGCACTTGTCTGCACAGTGAGGAGTAGATACCGAGGTCAGGACCTAAATACATCCGCTCTGCCTACTGCTGAGCGCCAACAAGCTCTAAAACTGTCAGCCTGTCCCTCTCTCCTCTGTTCCCTCACCCATGCTTCCTGTTTGTACTGACACTTTCCTTCTTCTTCCACTTTATGTCTCTTTGTGTTTACTGACAGTGGCAGGCAGACAGAGTGTGAAAGAGCCCCAAGTATCTTAAAGTCTGAAACAAATTTAGGCTACATCACATCTTAATTTCCAGGCTGTGAGCCTTGGAGCTCACAGGAAGGGCAGGAAGGAGGCAACAGCGCGGGATGAAGGTGGTGACAGTTTTATTTACCAGCCAGCAGACAAGGGTGGCTCACAATCATACACAAAACGCAAAGGAACAGCCGTCGCGGCTGAGGGTAACGCCCGCCTGCCGTCTGCTGTCGTCGGTGCGGTGCTCGGTCCTCTCCCAGGACCCAGCCTACTGCAAGAGACCAGAACCAGGTTACAAGCGTGCTTATATAGGTGATTGATTACCTGATTCTGTCCAGCTGTCTGAGCACCGGCTGAGCCACTCCTCCCTCTCCTCCAGCAGCCGGCGCCTCAACCACACCCCACTGCCACACAGGCAAATTAGTGTCTATTGACTTTGCACAGAATACAGATAGGTGTTAAGTCTCTAAATTGGGAAAATGCTCATCACAGTTTCCCAGGGCCCAGGATAATTGCTTGTTTTGTACAACCATCACTTCAAATCCGGATGAAATTCGACTTACAATGATATAAAACACAAAAACTGGGGGTTTGGTTGAGAAATTTGTCAAAACCATCAATAATTGTCTAATTTTCTGGATTCATACATCAACAAATGTCCATCTTAAAACACTGTTAGAAACTGCCAGTCAGACTTTTGTCTAAAGGTAGTATCACTTCAAACCACAAGTAAGAACTTAAAGGTCGAGTGTAGGTCTAGCGATGTGGTTGCAGATTGCATCCAACTGAGCACCCCTCATCTCATCCTCCCCTATACTGGCCTCTAAAAACACACAAAAAAAACGTTAAAAATGCAAATTGCCCTCTATAGAACCCATGTTTAGTTTGTCTCTTCTGGGCTACTGTAGAAACACGTCGGTGAAACATGGCGGACTACGTGGAAGAGGACCCACTCTCTCTGTCGATATCCTCAGGTAATGAACACTATAATTCTTATTTTCCATTGATTAAAAACTGATAAAAACATAAATATGAATATTATATTCCATTTCTGCCCCCAAATCCAACACACTTAACCTTTAAGGACGGACTTAATATGTAAGAGTTATCAGATTCACAGCAGGACAAATTTCTTCCTCGAAGTTATGGCTAGGAGTAGCTACATTAAGCTAGGCAGGTAGACTAGCTGCTGGTGGCTAGTGGTAAAATGTTAACCAATAATATCACTGGATGTTTGAGATCCATAATAGGAAACTCACAGGTTACATGCTAGTCTAGTAAATCAGGACAGCCATCGTTACCTCTGCCAGGACGTAATTAAGGAGGTACAGTAATTCTTTCACCTGTTGGTTGGTTTGTCAGAACGATTACACAAAAACTACTGAACGGATTTCCAGGAAACTTGGATTGAGGATGAGTCTCAGCCCAGAATAGACCCCATTAACGTTTGGTGTGGATCAAGACAAAGTGACAGATCCATCTCACTGTCACTTCCTCCCAACATTGCTAGATAGGATGTTTTTCAACATTTTCATTGTTGACACATTGACCTACATTATTTAGGTGGCTGGTATGTTTGCTTTTTTAGTGCAACATTTCAAAATGTCTTTCATAAAATGTTATGGGAGTTACAGTATGGTTACTATTTTTGGAGTAAGCTTGGTAGGAAGGCTAACTGCTGTTAACCAATATCATAAGAAGTTAAGAATGTATCAGTCCATTTTGTTTTTAGTCTGACTTTCAGTGTTTTCCTACAGTTTGCAAGGTTCTCATGCTGCGTTTAACTTCCTCTTTTGGCAGGAGTATAATGCATACGATACACAGTATATAGCTTATTCTCTTAGGTAAGGCCAATTTACATATAACTGCCAATAACTGACGCATATATCAAACACAGATATTCAAACTGAAAACTGTCACAAAATCTCTCTGATGCGATGAAGCAGCTGTTCCTGTGATTATTTTGGGAAAATCTAATATTATGCTATGTTTATTCAGTGCTACTTGGATCTGTGCCCATACGAGCTGATCTACATAACAGCGCACTATATACTTGTAACAGTAATGAAAAACTCAAAATCAGGACACCTCGTTTCGAGATTTCTTCATGACACTTGTTCTTCTATACTCACTGCGGTGATGATGTATGGAACCCCGCTGTCATGTCACTACACCCGCCATCATAAATGAACTGCGAGTGAGTGGGAGGAGAGGAGCAGACGGGCACATTTGGTGTCTGATTCTGCAGAAGATGCGAGTAAACCCCACAAGCTGCTGCTGAATGTTTGCCAGTGATACCGCATTGGCTACTGTTGAATCTTTAATAGTCTAACAGTAGTGTGATGTCATTGCCTCGGTGCTCCAGTTTGCTTGCTCCTATTTCCCCCCCGACTATATTTATCACACAACACACCCATCATTAGAGGGGAGCATTTAAGGTGGGCTGTGAAGGTGGCTTAACCATTCCAGCCTGTGATTGCATCTGTGCCAGACCTGGGTTTTTACTCATCCATCCATTCAGTATATTCCTCTGAAATACTGTCATAGAAGAGGAGCAGCCATGCCTGAAGCCATTTAAAGGTGCTGCGGCAGACATAAAGGGTTCTGTCTTCACTGAATGGCAAATGATTCACTTGTTGAATTGGAAAAAAAAAAATGGTTCAAATCCAATCTGATAATGGGAGTCGGAATGGGACTGGTTTCTCTGGTGGAGGAGGTCAAAACGGGGTGAGGATATAAGTCGGGCCTTGAGTGAAGGCTCACAGGCACTGATACCTTCAGCAGTGCCAGAAATACATTCTTACATTAAAGTGGAAAATATGTTTCAATTCAAATTCAAAAATGTGAAGACAAACCTGTTCTCCAAATGTCTGTTTGCATTGTCTCATTACAGATTGTTTTCCTTTGTAAAGTTTGGGCATCTCATTGGCCCGACGGCTCATTTACCCTTCAGTGATTAATTAAGGCAATTGATTGGCTGGAATAATCGCTTCGCTGGATAACCATGCCCTAATTAGGAGTTAATTGAAAAGTATCAATGACTAAAGCACAGCCTGGGCAGATGTGGATTGGAACATTATGAAAATTGAGCAAATCCAGATTGTTTTTTTTTTTTCTTTTTCATTTCTCTTACTTCCTTTTCTTCTTCCTCACTGGCCTCTTTTTGCAGCTGGTGGAGTGCCAGAGAAGAAAAGGGAGGATAAATTATGACCCCCGTGGGGCTCCGAAACCACCAATACAAGCCAAACAGTATATTCCCGGAGAAGCAAATGAAGTCTTCACAATCGCGGTCCTCTTGCTATTAATTTGATGATACTGGCTGTGGCCTACGCTGTCAATTCCCCTCATAACTATGGATGTCAGTCTAACACAAATGGTCAAATTTATTCTGCAAATATACAAGGTGTTCAACGGAGTTCAGGTGGGTTTATCCTAGTCTACATGCCTGAACTCTCATCACTCCTACTCTTCAGATCATTATACCTACAATTCAATTCAGTTCAAGACTTAACTTCTGACTGTAATAAGACAAATTATTACATTGCAGGGCCATTTAATGTTTCAATTAGAAATAACAGTACATGAAACTATTAATGCCCTCGCATCTGCAAGACTTTTACATCTCTTGTTGTCTTCCTCTTTTCTTTCATTCTACCCTCAGGACAAAACAAAAACAAGTGTATCTGCATACACTCATTTCCATAAAATCCCACACACCCACTGTTAGCACACGCACATTATTCAGTCTGGAAACAGACTCTGATGCGTTATGTTCTGGATGCACCAATCTGCAATGAAATATTACTCATTTTGCTGCAAGTGGAGACAAAAAGTGAAATACAAAATATTTTAAATATGGAGAAATCCTTTAACAGGATAACAGAGACAAAAGATTTAATGGATGGCTTATAAAGTCTAATGACTTGCTTGTGCTCGTCAAGACAAAGACAAGCACGGCTTAATTACCATACCATGTACGGGAACATGGCCAGGCTGTCGGAACATCTAGCCACAGTTTTAAACTGACCACAAACCATTCAACACTTTGAGATCTCTGCTGGTAAAACCTAAAGACAGGACGCCCCCGGAGAGAAGGATTGGACAGCACATGTGACAGCTGTGAGGAACACTCCATGGATGAAATGGGAAAGATGACAAAAGACTGAGTAAACACTGGAAACAGGCATCAGCTGTCTGCAAACACCGACCGGACACAGCATCGACTGGGAGGGAGTCAAAGATCATTGACTCGGAGTCAGAGAACGGAAGGAGGAAGATCAAGAGGGACATTCATCTAATGCCAGAAAAAATCTTTAATCAGAGACAGAGGTTACAGCACCCCCAGCATGTGACCAGTGCGATCATACTAAGGTCATGTTATAACACCTGAGGGCATGTCAGTGACAACTAGCACTGAAGTCAGTGCTAGATGGGGTAAAAGCTGAGGGGGGAAAAAAGTATGCAAGACTTGATTTAAAGGAATAATTCAACATTTTAGGAAACACGCTTGTTCGTTTCTTGGCATAAGTTGTGATGAGAAGCTTAATATCACTCATATTCGTCAATAAAAATTAAGCTAGAGCCAGGAGACGTTTAGCTTAGCTTTTCGCATAAAGACCAGAGGTTAGGGAAGTCCCAAGCTGATTCTGAGACATCTGATGAGACATCCAATCGATAACTAATCTGTTGTCTTAATCTGTTAGCTGATTGTGTCACATCAATTTAAAGAGTCTCATTCTCCTAGTTTAAACTTTTTATATCACATCAATAATTTAAATTTATCATCTTGAATGAGGATCTTCATTGTGTGTATTGAATAGCTCATGAAAATAAGTCATGTCGGAATGATCAGGCTGTTATTACAATGGGTCAGATACATATTCCAAGAAACATTATGTGACCGTTTAACCTTAAAATAACAGCTTCACTTGTTTCTGCACTGTGTAACTTCAGTGAGAGGATCACAGCGTTATATACATGTTTACTTCAACACATAACATTGTTATGATGCAATAAGTTTTGTTAGTAGTCAGCACCTACATTACATCTGACTGACTGTTACAGACCTGGGATTTGTATTTACCACAGTGTTGTTGCACTCAGAAACTGTAGGGGGAGCCAAATTGCACAAAATGCCAATTTCTACACAATGTTCCTTTAAACAACATTTAGGTAAGAATAAGGATCGGACTTGATTGATCTTAACCAAGTCACTGTGAGAAAGGGATGAGTGTATTTCCCAGAATGTTGAACTATTCCGTTAAACAATCATTAGACAAGTTTTTTTGCTTTAACTTATTATGAGGTAAATTTTGATCGCACAGTGTAACGGCTATAGAAAAATGACACCATCAGCATTTAGATTGGTAGATTGGTTTCCCATAAGCCTCACTTTCATGCTATTTTGTCTGCGGACATGAAATCTCCTGGGAAAATAAAGTATGACTGGTGATCCGATCAGGCTGAGAGCCTGGCACCATCTTTAGCTGCTTTAACATCTCTCTATTGTAGACTAGATAAATGAATAAACTCTTATTTTGTTCTGTGCTGTTGGAAGTCACTACTCTGAGGAAAAAGAAAGCAATCTAGCTGCCAACAATAGTGCCACTTGGAAACGCTAGAGGGGGAAAAGTGGTCTGAGGTTTCTGAGTTCTGCTTCAAGTTTCAATTAATCACTTTGTGTGTGTGCAGACATGATGACATCCAACCAGATAATTATATTTGCGCAAATCAGTGTCCCATTTGAAGGGAATATGACTCTCCTGTGTGTTGTAACCTTGCTCTGAGATTTGATATAATTAATGAAAAAATTGATGAGTGCAGATCAGTGTGTGGGATGAAAACTGCGTCGTGGATGTTTGAGGGATAAAGAGATTGTAAAGTTGAGGCAAATTGTGAATTTGGGCACCGGTCTATATAAATAAAACTTTATTTGACGTGACAGAAGAAAGTAAAGCTGGTTACCGATCTACTGCATTCAAGCCTCAAGGGCACTTGTTGGTCACCACCTCCGCTCATTCTCCATCACCTCCTCCTTACTTGATTTTCCACCCACACTAACATCGTGCACAACCTGTGGAGACTGACAGCCCGGGCCAAAGTTACTAAAACAAACCAGAGAGCCGCTACACACTGTGTTTGTGTGTGTATGTGCCAGTCTGTATGACGTAACAATGTGTAAACACTGGAGGCCATTTAGGGAAGCTCCTGATGAGAGAGGAGGAGGCAGATCTGAGGGAAGGTTGTTCAGTATAGACATGGGGACACTAAAAGAGGATATTAACTTCCATCTATCAGCTGACATCACCTCTGCTCCGTGTGGATGAATCACCCACTGATCAGGAGGCGAGGAGGGCGAGAAGAGCTGCAGCTCTCAGAGAAAAGAAAATCCTGTCAGTCATGAGCGCAGGCTCAGCATACAGCACAGACATTTACACCACCGGTTCTATCAAAGAGTCATTAGAAAGAGCTACCACAGGTGCATTGAGCCCTCTGAACAGCCACATTTAAATGAGATGGGCAGACATGCACTGACTGAATGACAGGCTGATTCATTCACCACAGAGACCCAAACTATTTCTCTTGTAATGACTGACAGCAAGCTCACCACGAGCTCTTTGGTTACACACAATCAAAGAAAACCCACGAGTTGGCATCATCAGCACCAGCCTCTCTCAGGCTGCGTGCTGCTCTTTGTTTAATTCCTCCTCTGCATGTGAGCAGATGGCATCACCTATGCCGTCCTCTCCACAGCCCCTCTGGTGTCCTCTCATCAACAACAAAAATAAATAGATAAATAAAAAGAAGATGAATGAGAGGAATGTGAAGCGGATCTCACACCTACCGTTCCCAGAGATGTGGTTCTCTATCTCGCCGTGTCCAGCTTGCCTTGTGGAGACACTAAGTTGCATGTAGAGTCCCATGTAATGTAAACTCCCCAGCAGCACCCTGAACGCTCCCATTTCTCTTCTGTTTTGATCTGCTCTCCTTTCCCCTCTCTGTCTCTTTCACATCGGGTGGAGTGCGCGTCGGGGGGAAAAAAAGATTTATTTTTTTCTTTTCTTTGTTTCTTTCTTTGTTTCTTTTTGTTCTTAATCCAGGTGACTTGCTCTGGAGAGGAAGGGAGCGAGATACCTGTGAGGACCGAAGACGCGAAGAAGTCGCTGCAGCCTCGCTCTGTGCCAGCACACTGACTGAGGCTCTGCTTCTCTTCAGTCGGCTCTACATACGGCGGAGGGAGACCGCTCCCAAATGGGAAGTGGCGCGGCTTGCATTGGGGAATATCAGTAATGAGAGGAGTGATATTGGAAGGGTATTCGGCAGCCTTTAACTTTACCACGCGTATTTTTCCGACAAAGAAAACGTGCTTATGAAACTAGCATGTAATTATTAATATGTTTTATTAATTAATAGTCTTAATTAATATTAGTTAAGTTAATAATAAACGGATAAACAGCCTCTTATACGTGGAGAGCCTCAATATTCGCTAAAAAAACAAGTGTTTGCTAGCAGGGTGGGATTAAGGACTGCCTCTCATTGTGTCAGGTAGCTAACGTTAGCAAGTTACCAACATGAACAGAGGTGGGTTTTTTTAGAAAAAAATACTTTTTTTTCATTAATTATGGTTATGACATTTCTTGAAGTAAAAACAAAGTAACTTTCACGCAAATTAGGCTACTTTAGCCTATCTGTCATAATGCTACCAGGCTTTTGCTAGGAAGCTGTTTTATATGTCAATAGCCAAATTTAGATGAAGAATGAAGAAATTTGAACACAAAAGTTTTAATATTTACAATATAAATGAGGTAATACAAACTCAGAAATATTTATTTTTTCCATAATTGAATAAACAAGCTGTTCTCAGAGGAAAATAAGGTCCTAGAACACTGTTTGAAGCTAGAAAGGTGGCAGGGTCCGCCAAGTATAAATGAAGTAAAACAGTTTGAAATTATGATGTCCTTTAAGGTCACTTTGTTTATTCAGTCATGAAAATGAAGACTGTTTGTTTAGGCACGAATATCAATCGAATTTCTCTTTGGATTAAGTTTTTTTTTTCCCTTAAAAAAACTACATAGTGCTCCTTTCAGTGAAATGTTACACTGAACAATAGGTCAACTTTCATCACAATACATTTTGAGAAGCTTTCCTTTTATCTTTAAATCCAATCAACTGCCCCAACCAACCACTGACAACTTCTCCTGTTAAAGCTCCATCCAGCAGTGGGTTTCTGCCTGCAAGACTCATACTTGTGCCTTGGTGTGTTGCTGTCCATGGTGCTGAAATCAGCCTCAGTGTAGGTCACATATTGGCCTGCAGAAGATAAAATTTCCAATGACAAGTCACACTATGATATGGGCTATTGGACTTGTAAGTGCTTCTATAGTCTTCATTGATCTTAAGCATTTTTTTCCACAGTAGGGCAGCAAAGCCAGGGGTTATTATTTCCATCTTGTTAGGCAAAATGATATACTGTGTCCCAATGACTTAAAGGAAACAACCCAAAGAAACATTTGCTATCAGGATTTCTCAGATAAACGCTTCAAAATGCTTTTGGTCTTGGGTCTTTGAATAGACTTACAGCAGCTGCACAAATAAAGACTCTAGGATTTTCTATGTATAGGATATTAAAACAGAGATTTGTTGGTTTAGATAATTTCCTAAATTGGTAGAGTTGAGTATAATACGTCAGTTGTTCATTTACATTAACTTGCTATAGCCCAAAAGAACGATATATCTTCTACGCTTCTATGTTTATTTATTTTGTGTGCGTAGGTAGAATTAATACACAGTTACATTTTAAGCAGAACTGTGATATAGCAGGTTCTGAATTTTTTGTAAGATAACATGTAGATGGTCTGATTTTCTCTGTTAGCAGTTATTATTACATTGTGAGCCAACCTCTGCTTCACCTAAGGGGCAATTGTAATATTAATACAGTTGTCACTCATTGTGTGTTTAGCTGCAAGCTATCCAGGTCCCAAGTCAGCAAACCATGAGGCTCTCCCACCAGGTTTAGGTGAGTTTGCAGTTTTTGTTTTTCTTCCATACACAACATATATCATATTTACACGGGGGCCATTTTGGTCTGAAGTCATACTCAGCATGGGAAGCTCAAATGCGTTGATGTTTTAGATTTAATTTATGCCTTTCCTAGCACATGGTGTAACACTCAAACGGCGCCCTGATCTGACCGGAACAACTTCAGATATATGAATGATACTCATCTTACATTTTTTCTGCCTTATCCTCTGAAATCTCTTTATAGAGGCATGTTTCACCTCACTGGACGTTTGCTTTGACGAGCAAATCCAGTTTGTAGCCAAATTTTTTTTAACAGAGCCAGGAAACTAGCTGTAACCTATATCTTAATGTCAACACACAGATTGGATGACCTGACTCCAATTACCCTCTTTAATAAAAGCCATTATACCAGACGTCCATGTGCTTTCCAGTCCAAGATGTGGCCTTTCATAAAAAGATGAAAAAGAAAATTACTGTTCGTACAGATTTACATAACAGTCAACTGTAGTAAGAGGAACAACACAAAGGGCCCTATTTAAACGATCTATGGTGCTTGGTCTGGAGAGCATCGCACAGATGCATTAGGGTGTTTACAAGTCAATTTTACTAGTTAAACGGTGGATAATCTGGGCGCAAAGTAAGGCCCATGGTGCAAAGGGGTTGTATTTAGACTCTTAATTAGTCATGGGTGTGTTTTGGGCATAAAATAAGTGAAACCAGTCAGGGTATCATCTCCCATTCCTTTTAAGAGCCAGGTGCACCAGGACCTGGCACATTGCTATTAAACAGCGGCACTCATCTTCGCTGACGGACAGGTACAGTACGTGGTCCGTGGCTGCACAATCACCTGTCCCATCAACAAATCCGTTTGACTGCATATGAGAAAATACACTTTTATTTAACTGAGGAGGAGTGCTGCTCCAAGTCCTCCTTTTTTTGTCCTAAAAAAAATACCATTCTGATCAATAGCTGTTGGGATGCAGGCTGGTGAAATTCGTCTTTAATGATGGAAATATAACTAGCATGCAGCTATCCTCCAGCAGCAGAAACGATATGTGTATCTCTACATTACATGCGCTTTTGCACATGAGTGTTCTGTGTTCTTCTACAGATCAAAAGGTCATACACACAGTTCAGAATTATACAGTAAAATAGTTTGGCGTGAAGCAGCTGTCCTGATAACCCCTGACATCCTGTCCAAACATATGAATTTTAGAAGCTAAAAGTTGAATTCTGTTTCCTCTGGAGAGTTTCCTCCTCAGCTTTTAGTTTTACTGATTAAATGTGACATGATATAAGTCACAGTGACATTACTGTGTGCATAGAA
Organism: Pagrus pagrus; assembly: GCF_965226575.1. Taxonomy (NCBI): domain Eukaryota; kingdom Metazoa; phylum Chordata; class Actinopteri; order Spariformes; family Sparidae; genus Pagrus; species Pagrus pagrus. Next base: position 25,646,585 of record NC_140195.1, read on the forward strand.
ACATTTAAAATAACTGAAAGCAGCTCCTCTTATCATTAAATCAGTGTATGTGTGTTGTGAACCACCTGTGTGAATAATACGCCCTTTAAATAGCAAGAAACAGACTGTCCCTTAGACCAACAAAAAGCTGGTCTAAAGTCAAGTCACTGAGTCACTTTCTGCTGCCTCAAGATAGCAGCGTGCAAGGAATGCGCTTGAACAACCCCTCTTTTAAGACCAACATGCCCAGAGGTGCACATGTGGCCGCAGGTACATTTGCTATTTATACAACGTGAGCACTGGCCATGAAAAAGACAACTGCGTTGGCCTGAAACTAGCAATGGCACTAAGATGGAGCCCAAAGGGTATCAAGAATGGAAAAGGGATGATATCTTTTGTTTCTGTTGTGGACTGTAATTATGATGATCACCAACTCGATGGTCAGTTTACCTCTGAGGTGTCATTAGGCCACATTTACTGTGCTTAGAAATATTTTGCTATGCGCCAATGAAACAATCACAGGAAATGGATGTGTTTTGGCAGTGTTGAATAATAATAATATTTAAGGACTGAGAGTAGCCAATTTGGTGGGGATACGTTATACTGCAGCTGAGCTCAGGCCCACTGCTGACCGCTGCTCCAGCCTGACAGTTGGACTATGGCAGTAATTAACAGCTTTGTTTTCAGTCCATGGGTTTGTGTGATGACAGCTTTATATGTGTGAACTCTATAACTGTATGGCTGCAAGGCATGGTGATAATGTTGAGGAATAAAGTAAAATGTTTGATCACTTTCACACTGCTACTGTCTGCATGTACACAACTGACATTAAAATCATGACATTTACATGTGATCATTGAAGGAGATCCTGTTGTCCCAAGGAACAAAGAAGACGGCAACAGCTCCATCTGCCTGTCCCTGTATAATCAACTGAGTATTAGAATTACATTTTTTTTTTTAAATCACATCAATTGTTGGCATCTAACTCAAGCATGTCCATTAAGGTCTCCTATCATATCTTCCTGTACTTCAAGCAGCCATTAATATGGGAAAAGGTTGTTAGAAGCCATTCTTACCCTGTGAACATTGTTACACTGTCTGCTGTCCGTGTGAGTGTTCCTGGTCGAATATGTCACCTCCAAGTATGATGGTCAGGTTGAGCACGGACACCTGTCACGTACAATGATCTTACTCGGCAGTGGATACAGGTGGGCGATCATGCTGCTTTTTGCTGTCCTGACAGGGGATGCCCATTGACTTGATTCATAATTTTTTGTTTTTGCTACAAGGTTTTCTTGCTTTATTTACCTTACTTTCACAGAGTGTAAGGGCCTTGCTTTTATAACAGCAGAATTTCAGTCCCAGATCATTTAATTGCAATGGAATAGTTTGACAAATTACAAACTCTGGCTTAACTGCACTGACCCTTTAGGGAAAGGAGATACAGGAAGTAGAAAATGGAGGAAACTGCAGTGAACAACGGTTGCCATTGCAGTATCTACCCATATCTATGGCTGCTAGCACCACCGGTTTTGTTAGGATGCACAAATAAATGCGTCCCAATAGATCTGCTTAGGAAAACATGGATGTCCGCAGCAGACTCATATTTGTGTGGCATGTCTCTGAACTTCATTAGCATTTACACTATAAAAAGAGACAGGAGCAGGTACCACATCCTCGCAAAGACTTCTGTCAAGCACAGATCAGCTGAAATGATAATACTGCTTAATGTTTACTTTGTGCGCCACCATTTTGCTGTGACACGCAGGTGTGTTTACGTCTGCAAACTTTGAGTAGATGGACAAACTTAAATGACTGTTCCATCGCACACTACGTTGTTGGAAGTTGTTTTTTCCAAGTATAATTCATTGCAGCATAAGCTAAGAGTATTTTTTATTGCTTTCCATACTGTATGGTTGCTTTTTGTGACCGTTTGTTGGACAGTCAAGGGTTGGTTTGCCTTCTAAGATATTCAGATACATGTTAGAGTTGAGCGTTGTCTGCCGAATTGGCATATGACCATGTCTACAGTGAAACATTGTAATGGACGATGACATCGTTGTTTATGAATTTGAGGCAGCGTGTCCCCTCAGTGTTGTCGTAAGGCAGCAGTTGCTTATTAGCTCACCACTGTAGCAGTCACTGTTTCCCACCATTGCTCTGACATGAATCTCCAACTATCTCCCATTACCACTGACGGCAAATTGTGATCGTAATTCTTTTTTAATTTACTAGACCCAGATTTTAAAAATGGCAGCCCGCAGATGAGGCCATGCTCAACCAACAACGCGCAAAGGATATCCTCCGTTGTTCCTGTATGTTTGTGTTGTATTGAAGATGATGAAGGCAGTTTTTACCCATCACAATAAACAGTTAAAGAATCCCACCTACATTGAGGGAATACCAGCTGCAGTGGTAAACAAAATCGAGAAAAGTACCTTGCACCAAAAGCATGTCAAGTCAATTCAGCTGAGCTGTACCATGCAGAGGAAACATGGCAGTAGACAATGCTTGTGTGCTGACAGCAGCATCAGATATAATGCTTTCCATATTCCCCATCTTAGTTCAGCATATTTGCATGCTAACACTTGCTAACATTAATCAGCCATAACACAAAGTACAGCTGAGGCAGATGGGAATGTCAATAGTGTTTCAGATATTAGGTCATAAAAACAAATTATTGGACAAATTGTAATTTTGACCTGATGATGGTGCTGGAGGAAAAGACAAGGGATCATGAAAGTTATTACAATCCATCCCCACAGTGACATGAAAGTCTGAACCACATTTCAGGGCAATCCATACACTTTTAGACACTTTGGACGAAATTAGATGACAGATTGACAGAACTAAGTTGCCGTTCATAGAGCCATGCCGCTAATGTTTAAAGTAAGAAATGTATGTTTTAGCTCCAGTTACTGACAACCAGATAAAGATGTTGAGCTTGATCTTCCGGTCTGGAGGCCTGTTTATACCAAAGCTTTAAGATGCAGTGCCCGTTTTACACATTTTAACAATCCCTGTGCTTATTCTCAATAACAGAACACCTTCTCCCCTCTGTCCCTACGAAAAGAGAGGAGCCCAAAAGCACAGCGGTGCACAGTGTTTGCACTCAGTCATTCGGAAAATACAATTATTCTCCTTCCCCTCGGCTGTGAAATTGCTGTACAACCGCTGTTAAACACGCCGCAGTCATAATCACTGATAAGAGATGCATGGGGCCGGGCCGCCTCTGCCAATACAATATGCAAACGACGCCCTGCCGTTCAACCATCTTGTTACTGAGCGACATTAGAGTTTGTAAAAAAATACTTAGGAAAGGCAGCAGATGTGACAGCTGTCAGTGAGCTGCCCCTTGGTCCCTCCCTGCTGCTTCCTGACAGGATTATGGTCAAGGATCCACAGAGGGCACGGTACATTATAAGAGTGATTAATACTACAAAAATACACTTTAGACAAGACACTTACAAACAGATGCTTGTCTGGTTCATGTGGGAGATGGTTCACATTAGCTTTTAAATACTAGATACATTCACCATAGCAAGACACATGTACAAGCTATATTACAATGTGTAGTTAGTCATAATACATCACATAAAATGCTTCAACAATATGAATAAACCTAATTGAATGAATTATATCCTGTGAATCTCTTCCACACACATGTTCACAGCTTGACAGTTCATTCCTGACCTTTAAAAAAAGCAAACAAGACGATCTCCATTCATGTCATCTTACTTGCTTGCTCTGGAGATTTCAACCTTATCAGTGTTCATCAGCTGCTGAACTTTACTCAACTGCGATTAAACTTTATATTAACAGACCATAACTACATTACCATTATAAACAAGCTGAATTCTTTAAATAAATTGTCTTAGTCACATATATTTAAATGACGAATTGCCACAATATAAAAACCAACTGAATGTTCAACTGATCATTCAGCCTAAAAGGTCATTCCAGAAGTGAGAATCTTTAACTGGTTATACTGAAAACAAAAAAAAGGAAATGTCATGCTCTTGGAATGCATTACAATACATATCAGCTGTATTAGGACAAATGTTACAATTTGCTAAATATAAATAATGGATACTTTTGTCCAATATCAAAGGTGTAATTTGTAGGAAATGGACAGAATTTGAGGGTATCTCCAAAATTATAGATTTAAATGAAGAAAAACATTTTCTGTACCTTTGTCCCTATTAAGAATCATTTACATAATTTGTTATAAATTAAATTAAAATGTGTTATTGGGTGTACCTAAGTTGTGTGCTGGTGCACATGAAAAAGTGAGGCGCACCAGTGCAACCAGTATAAAACTTGGAGCCCATCTGTAGCGGTCTTTTGCTGTAACAACATCTGCTGTTAGCAAGTAGCTCAGGTAATCGTGGAGCTAAGTGGCCCTATTAGCTTAGGGAGTCTGCCCATATTGCACCGCAATAAAGGGACTCAGTCAACCAGCCTCCCAGTGAACATGGCTATTGGCTAGACACTAGATTATGGCCGACAGATGCCAGTTTGAAGACAGGGGATACAGTATGGAGGTGATTTACAGCCACTCTGACCAGGACAATGACTCTGGGGAGGAGAGTATATGGCAGGGGGGGAAAGGAGAGCGGTGCAGTGAAAGAGGAGTGAGAGAGAGGGTCAGGCCTGAGCAGTGGACAAAACAACACACAGAGCTGGAGTAATGTCACATCTTACTTGGTGAGTTGAGGATTCATTTTGACCTTACCAGAGGTGATTGTGGTAAGACAAACTAAGAGTATTTCTGTTATTCTTATTTTGTTTATGTCCAGTTTGAATGAAGTGTGTTTTATTGTTACTTCAGAAAGTGTATGGTCACATTTCTGGCATACAGGCTGGGGCTAGCTGGTTAGCATTCTAACTTCAGTAGACATCTCTGCAATACATTACATACAGTAGACATCTTGGGCATAACTGTAACACAGTTGTTTCTTCACACTCTGTTGATAATGTGTAACTAAAATTAAAAAATATTACAAACTGCCGCTTTAACAAACAGCCCTTTCTCTTTCATTCTGGGTCGGACAGTCAAGCATCAGTGGCATCATATTGATGACAGCAGGGGTCCAGTCTTGTTGAAGCCTGCTGTTCTGATGAAAACAACAAATCTCATATATATGTTTAGAAAAATGTTTTTTTTCTTAATTTACAACTATGAATCTAAAGTTATTTTTACAGCATACAGTAGGATCAAACTAAAAATAATGATTAAGCTTTTCACTACAAGTTTCTGCAAAACACCCTCTTTCATTTCCTCTGATCTGCCCCCTCACTCACACACTCGAAATGTACTAGTAATCGGGATATATTTTGTTGTTGCTGCTAAACATAAAGATAGCACAGATAAAGTGAAGTGTGGTGCACAGGACAGGGAGAATAATAGAGAGGGTTTGTGTATACAGCCTCTACCATAATACACCTCCACACTGATGTGTGTGAACAGCGTCACAAAGAAAAACAGCAGTGGGCTGAGAGCTCCAGGAGGCTGCTGAGATCCAGCAGTGGGTGGGTTCAGACACGTAAAGAAGAAGAAGCAGGTCTGCCTCTCTGTGAGGACTCTCTCTCACTCTGAGAAAAGGAAGCTGCAGATATAGGTTTATTGTCTCCATCTGTGCCTGTGTGCAACAGTAACCAAGCGTAGGCAGAGACGGTTATCAACAAGCTGTGCCAATCTCACTCACTAAACCGTGACATGAATCAAACAGACCAAACATGCAATCAGGATTTTATTACCAAATGTTTTATTCGAAAATATTTTACACTCAAATCCAAAACAAACAAACCAGGTAGAAGTGGGACAGCCGAGGGAGAGGTATTAAGTTCACGGATCTGTGCTAAGTCTGTCCATAATTACCCTGCAGTGTTCAACACCACAGTATAGAAAATAAACAGTAGCCCCAAGTTCATCTCATATTCACTGTGTTTCAGTCGAGCTACAATGCTTATGGTCTCCAAACTCAACTCCCACTGTCTCTACAGTGAGCAGGTTTACATGCACAGTATTTCTGTCAATTTAAGGTTATTTTGTTCCCCCACTGGATGTCAAATGTCTAAGTGGCAAGGTAAACCAGATTATTGAAGAACCATAAAATTATTTAGTAAGAAACGGATTGCTTTTAGCAGACTGGTAATAATCATATTATTGTGCATGTAAACACACCCAGTGACTTTAGTTACAGAAAAAACAGGGGCTAAGGTCACAGTCACCATCAGTCCCAAATCACAGTGGGGTTTCAATATCCTGATGTGTCAGAACATATTGTTTGTGTATGACTGTGTGTGTGAGAGAGAGAGAGAAAAGTGAGATTAAAAGTTGTCTACAAGGTCCATGATCCTCTTGCGCTCAGCCTCTTTGAACTCATCACTCTTCCCATCTCCGATGCTCTCGGCATACTCTGAAAAAGACAAAGAGAAGTCGGAGGATTAGTTGACTTGACAGCACAGCCCGTTTGACCTCTGAGGTTACAGAGAACATCCCATGGAGCCAGAAATACACAGATCAACCCAAAGCACCAAATGAAGGGTACATTTGAATAGGAAAATAATACACGGTTTAGGAATTTAGTTCAACAGCAGAATGAGCTTATATTTATTTGATCACCAAAAATGAGATATGAAAGGTGAGTGCCTTTGTGTTATTAAACCACTCCTGAGAGAAAGATTATGTAGAAATAGAGAAGACTTTGAACAGCAGCTGGACAAAATACAAATGCATTCAGTTTATAAAGATATAAAACTCAGAAAAGCAGCAAATCCCTACAGTTGGTAAGCTGGAACCTGCAAATATTTGACAGTTATGCTTAAAAATGGACTTAAACAATTGATTTTAAATCAAATGGTTGTCATTTAATTTTCAGGTAAATCACATTTGTCTCATAAAATTTTGCACATAGCTCTAGAAACCAAACAGCTACCCTTTTAACACATTGCTACTACCTGAATATGTTGTCACAAAAAATAAATCCAGAATAAACTCTATTGCATGATTTTCTTTAAAAACTAAAGATATATATATATATATAACACGTGGAAATATGTACTTAACAAAAAAGTGTAAAACAACTGAAAATACGCCTTATATTCTAGTTTCTTCAAAGTAGCCACCTTTTGCTCTGATTACTGCTTTGCACACACTCTGCATTCTCTTGATGAGCTTCAAGAGGTAGTCACCTGAAATGGTTTTCACTTCACAGGTGTGCCCTGTCAGGTTTAATAAGTGGGATTTCTTGCCTTATAAATGGGGTTGGGACCATCAGTTGTGTTGTGCAGAAGTCAGGTGGATACACAGCTGATAGTCCAACTGAATAGACTGTTAGAATTTGTATTATGGCAAGAAAAAAGCAGCTAAGTAAAGAAAAACGAGTGGCCATCATTACTTTAAGAAATGAAGGTCAGTCTGTCCGAAAAATTGGGAAAACTTTGAAAGTGTCCCCAAGTGCAGTCGCAAAAACCATCAAGCGCTACAAAGAAACTGGCTCACATGAGGACCGCCCCAGGAAAGGAAGACCAAGAGTCACCTCTGCTGCGGAGGATAAGTTCATCCGAGTCACCAGCCTCAGAAATCGCAGGTTAACAGCAGCTCAGATTAGAGACCAGGTCAATGCCACACAGAGTTCTAGCAGCAGACACATCTCTAGAACAACTGTTAAGAGGAGACTGTGTGAATCAGGCCTTCATGGTAGAATAGCTGCTAGGAAACCACTGCTAAGGACAGGCAACAAGCAGAAGAGACTTGTTTGGGCTAAAGAACACAAGGAATGGACATTAGACCAGTGGAAATCTGTGCTTTGGTCTGATGAGTCCAAATTTGAGATCTTTGGTTCCAACCACCGTGTCTTTGTGCGACGCAGAAAAGGTGAATGGATGGACTCTACATGCCTGGTTCCCACCGTGAAGCATGGAGGAGGAGGTGTGATGGTGTGGGGGTGCTTTGCTGGTGACACTGTTGGGGATTTATTCAAAATTGAAGGCATACTGAACCAGCATGGCTACCACAGCATCTTGCAGCGGCATGCTATTCCATCCGGTTTGCGTTTAGTTGGACCATCATTTATTTTTCAACAGGACAATGACCCCAAACACACCTCCAGGCTGTGTAAGGGCTATTTGACCAAGAAGGAGAGTGATGGGGTGCTGCGCCAGATGACCTGGCCTCCACAGTCACCGGACCTGAACCCAATCGAGATGGTTTGGGGTGAGCTGGACCGCAGAGTGAAGGCAAAAGGGCCAACAAGTGCTAAGCATCTCTGGGAACTCCTTCAAGACTGTTGGAAGACCATTTCAGGTGACTACCTCTTGAAGCTCATCAAGAGAATGCCAAGAGTGTGCGAAGCAGTAATCAAAGCAAAAGGTGGCTACTTTGAAGAACCTAGAATATAAGACATATTTTCAGTTGTTTCACACTTTTTTGTTAAGTATACAATTCCACATTTGTTAATTCATATTTTTGATGCCTTCAGTGTGAATCTACAATTTTCATAGTCATGAAAATAAAGAAAACTCTTTGAATGAGAAGGTGTGTCCAAACTTTTGGTCTGTACTGTATATTTATATATATATTTATATATATATAATTGGAAGAGGCCCAGATAAATGTGAAATTGGTCTAAGAAGTCAATGATGAGAAAAGAAAAAGCTACTGACCAAAAACAGAGTTTTTTGGTTTGTTAATTTTTAGGTGGCTGCATGGGATGGGAGAAGGCTTTGGGCTTGGAAATTGGATCATGAGGCAAAAATAACACCTGTGGAACTTCAGATGTTATCAATTTTTTGTATGATTTTTAATTTAGTAATGGACGCGTATATCTGAAGGACATTTGAGATCCTGACACCACTGTTAAGTGTGTAGCAAGTATGTATTTAGATTTGGCCGAATAAAGACTCTGAGAAGAAGCCATGTTAAATTTGCAGTAAATTGTGTCAATTGGGAGGTTGGTATTTGTTCAGAGCACATTATCTGTGCATGTCCGAATATTTGCAGTTGGTTACACCCCTAATATTAACAATAAAATGTAGTACTAGATTACCACAAACTAACTGCCGTACAGTGAACCTGAATGCAGTTTCCCTTTTTATTCTGTTTGTCACCCTCAGTGAGAATTGTAAGCAAGGATCTCTCCTTCCCCCATTTAAAATAGTGAATACTTAGAAGAAGTCAAGAGATGTAGAAACTTCAGGAAAAAAAGAACCTTTTCAGCATTTCTAATTGTACTTACTTATGAATAACAGCGAAATTAAGCTACTCTTTGTGTTTCTAAGGACAAAGCTGAGACACGGTGCATTAAAAAGCTGCCATTTTTTAATAGCCTTTCACTCTATGCTAGACAGTCTTTAGTCTGTCCATCACTTTGTAACAGAAGGTCAAATTACAAGATCTTTCTTTGAAAACATGCTTATATATCTTGAGAGATCCCCTGACAGCGTCTGTACTAAAATCCACCCTGTGTCCTCAGGCGGTGAACAATAACCAATCCAGGTGTTCTGCGCAGAGCTCGTACTTCATTGTGTGCTCCTGAGCGTTTGACTGTTTTCTTCATTTCTCGCGTCAGCCTCCCACACAAGGCCTTTGAGACCGTCAGACGGTCGATTTGTGAGTCTAATGTGCAGAAAGAAAGTTGCAGCTGCCGCAGCCCCGGTGGACTCCAGGCATTCGCTTTGTCTCTCAGCCAGCCTCTGAGGCAGGGATTACACATTAAACCCAGGGATGTTGAGACAGAAAGATGAAAAAGACTACTTTTCTCTGCAGAAAGAAGAGAATGACGGGGGCTTTCCTGACAAGAGCCCACAGGGTTTAGTAGGACGAAACATGGCTGTCAAAGACACCAAGGAGATTTGTTTTTTTGAGGAGGAGAAGGATGTTTTGTGTTATTAGATAGTACATAAAGGATAGTGACAGACATAATGGGATAGAGGAGGGACCTCAGAGATATTGTTGGGGAACGCACAAACATACTTTAACATAGATAATTCTTAGTACAACTAGGGACTTTTACAGTTTTGGCCATCATTTGTATAACGTGATAATGATCAGAAAAAGCCACCAGACAAGGGCTGTCTAGTACCAACCGTGTGGGACACACTGCAAAAACTCGGCCCACAATGCACAACAACAGCCCCGACATTGGTCTACGGACTCAAAGGTGTTTTTACTGTTCTGTTTTTACCAAGTTCCTCTAATTTTTTTTGTGATAAATTGTAGAAATCACTATTCAGTGGAAATGCAAACAAATTGGACATCTGAAACATCAAAGAGCCACAACCAAATATAGTGGATTTAATTAGCTTGTCAGTTTATACATTCAAATAAATGTAGTGGAATTAAAAGTACAATATTTTTCGCTCTCTGAAATTTAGTGGATAACATGTATAAGGTGGCTTAACAAAAATACTAGATACTAGACAAATTACCTCTAAGCTGCACCTAAAGCAACTATGAGGAACTTTCAGTTTTTGTTGATTCTAGTGGCCCCTTTTGACAAAAGCAGTACGACATTACGACTTCTGTTGTAAAGATCTTTGTTAGTGCGTGCCGGTGGTGCATGCATTTGTTTTTGGAAGCAAGTGACAGAGAGACCGCAGGATGGATCGCGATGAGGTGACGTATTTATATGTACAGGACAGCACAGGCATTAATCATAACTATATAAACATAGCTGTCTTTTTGCTGATGGTCTCGTTTGCTGTTACAGGTCATTTATAATCATCAGAGGAATCACGAGATGTTTCATAGACACTTAAAAGTTCCTCGTAGTCACTTTAAAGAAGTATTTCACAGCTGGAGAGGTGGTCCATTCATAAAACTGTGCTTTCTATACAGTAGAAAGACACAAATACTTTTGAAATTGCTCAAAAGCTAGAAAACCTATAACAACCGTAATGCACTGCACCACCCTGGACCAATAGACACTCCCACTGATGGGTAACGTACTGGCAGTTGGACGGTGCCTGGGCTCGCTTGTTGTCTGTTTTGAGATAGGAAACAGCAAGGCAGCTGGCTGGTAAACAATATCATATTACAGCTAGACAGTACACTAAAACATATTCCAGAAAACATTTTAGGAGAGAAATAGACAATGATATGGATTGTGATTCATATCTGATCAATTTTGACTCCATTCACCACTGCATGACAAAGGAGCAAAAAAAAAAATCGAGCAGGTATGCATTTAAGTCAAGAGCAACATGAGATATCAGCAGTCAGAAAGGAGGCAGACCAGAACAGTACGTGAGCAGTTTGTTGAGTTATAAGTTTCACTTCAGAAGACAGTGTGACAGTCGTCCAACTCTGGAGTACAGAGGTCACTTCATCATTGGGTATTCTGAGGACAGTTGGGCGAACAAAGTTGGAGTTAAGTTATGAAAGTGTGAGGCTGGACCACTGTCTGGAGCTATGGTGGTGGAGGTTTACAGATATGCAGCTTCCACAGTGGCTTTGAATGCAGCACCAGAGATCTGAATTCATACACAGAGGAGTGGGATGTTACTAAACTAAAAAAATGGCAGAATTTTAAGGTTGACTGATAAAAGCAGGTAAGGGAACATGGAGAGCGTGACTCAACAAAAACATGAAAACCTTTCATTGCCAGCCTGTCATTGTGCCTGTGTGTGTCTCTCCACGTCTATAAACGGCGGTGCAGTCAGCCACACAGACAGAAAGGTCAGAGATTCGGTGACTCTTCAACTCTCTGCAGAACCTTTTCTTTGGCATGCTGGTACTCTCTCCTTCTGTCACCACGGCAACGCGGCAGAGGACAATACAGTACTGAGCATTGCCATTACTCAGGTCAGTGACTGGGACTGATCTGCCACAAGTACAAGGAGAATCATTTCCAGGAGCAGTCTCTGCAGCAGCAGCCAAGGATAGGGACACACTGTAGGACTTATAGTGTGATTACAGCTGCAGCTGGGACACCACCACTCATTCAAAACACTCTTATACCAGTTTGAAAGTGGTCCGATCATAAGGACAGCTGGCACAGTGTGTTATTCTAACCACCATAATGTTTCCAAATGCAGCGGAGGTCGAAGTTTTTTTCATATTTTGTTACACTGTATTATCCATCTCAAGCATGCAGCTACAGAGGTGCAAGGTCTGAAATAATGCATAGTGGAGAAACATCTCTAATATATGACCATGAAAAGATCAAAAGGACACCTTGAGATACATCACCAGCCATTTGGATGGCCACATCCAGTCAGCCATCTGCAGCTGTTCTGTGAAAATAACTGTTTCCAAGGCTATTCAAGGACATCAGCATTAACAAGTACAGCCCATGCAGCAAACAACTCGGATATACTATAACTGCATTTTGTTCAGCAATTTCTGTAACTTTCCGAAACCAATAATCCAACGTTCACACCCACTTCATGCGCTGTTTTGGCCAGCTGTGTGAAGGTGAGAAAGGAGGCAGTATTTGAACTTCTCTCTCTGGTTGTTTCATGAATGTCCTCCAAAAGGGTCTGTCTGAAAATACGCACCATTATCCCTGTTTTTAAATGGCATCGTGTCTCCCCTCTCTCTACGACGGCTGGCTTTCCACTCCTTCGAGTGTGGCCATGTGAAGCATCTATAAATACTTTTGCCTTCTGTCGAGGTCAAACAAACACGCAGTATAAACTAATTCTGTTGAGGGTAACATGACTCTAAAGCAAAGGCGAGAGCTAGCCAGTCCCTCCAGGATTTCGTGATGTTGCGATTGCACCAATTCACCAAAATTCCACCAATCGCCGTGAATTCTTTGCAATCTTGCAATTTTGTCCAATCACCGCAGCTTTCCCGCAAATTTGACCAATCACTGTAGTCCTGCTATTTTCACCAATCGTAGCAGTTCTCTTAGCTCATGTCATGCACTGACTTCAACAAACTTGCTTCCTTGTTTCCGGATTTGAAAATGCAGATATGTGGTTGGCAAATGTCTCACTGCTAAAGACTGTGCAAAACAATTACCTGATGTTCTGCATGAAAGAGGAGGTAAACTGTTTTGCATGGTGTGCAACATTGTGGTGGAACACAAAAGAAAGTCGTCGCTTGATACACTTGCACTGCAAAACACAGCTGCAGAAATGCTGAAACACGTGGACAACAGGCAAGACAAATCACCGTGACAGAGGCCGTTTCATCCAAAGCTACTGCAAATGCTGAAAGAATAGAGGTGAGTAAGTACTAATACTAAATGTGCATGTTAAGTAAAAACCTTTTGTGAAATATAAGTCAGAGCTAGAGTGATAGAAGCAAGTTTGCCTGTTTGCTTGACAAACTGTGTGTGTGTGCACTGACTAGGGCTATGTACCCTTTAGTGAATTAAAGCAATACAAAAAGAAAAATCACAACAATTTTTTGCAATTTTCACTTGCTCCTGCAACTTCATTGCAAAAATCATCTAAAAAGTCAGTGAAATCCTGGAGGGACGGACTAGCTTGTCACTAGAGCAGATCCATCCACCTGTTGTGGTGGTGTTGCCCATTTAATTATGGATCCCACTAGTTTTCTTGCAAGACCCCCCCCATTCGACTCTGATTCTGTTCCGACAGCTCCTCTTTGGGTCACTTATCCTCAGAGGCTGCTCTTCACTGAGGGAGTGTCTCTGGGCTAGGCCAAGCGGAGAAGCCTACTGTCTGTATGATGGGTTGCAGCTGGTCTAGCATGTCTGTTCTGCCTAATTAGCCCAGAGACACTGCAGCTGCAATCACTGAAGAGGTCGGTGTGTTTACTGGGGAAACTATAACTCATAAATCGCTCTAGCAACTCTATGGCTGGCTGGTTGTTTAACATATCAACTGTGAAAATAACACACAGACAACTCATTATCACCAGACAGCCACTGAACACACAGTCAGGAAATTGTGCACTACCTAGCTAATTCTTTTCTCACCTTTTTATGTTAAAAAAACCTGATGGATGTACAGTATTTAACACAGAGTGCCACGACCACATAGCTATCGAGGCTATCTACAGCACATGTCCCACTGAATGCCCTCTTTTCATATTCCTGTCATATACAGTAGTTCTCAGAGCTCCATTACCATTATCTAAAGGCTAGATACAGTGTTTTCATTTATAGTCAGAGTCTGATTATGCTAAGTCTAACTGCCTGTGACATAACCTACCTAAAGTTTCTGAAGTGGAAAACCTCACAGCAGGTTTTCACATTAGTGAAATCAATGTTCTTCCTTCCAGCATGCTAAGCCTTCCTGCCTGCAGAGCTGCTTCTCATTCAGCCAACTGAAACCATTAAGGTCAAGACAGCAGAGCCGGTGACCTACTCTGCATGTGCTTAACCTTTTTCAGCAGTTTCACATTGGGCAGGTGGGGCACTTGAAATGGGAAGGGGCTCCAGAGTGCGGCCTAATGGGAAGGGTGACACACAGCACGAGCCACACACACAGACATGAAGCAGCAATGTAATGGAGATCAGCAGTGCATATGGACACACACATAGCCTGTGTAAATCACACATACATAAACACATCAAGATCATACAAGGACAAGTACATACGACACACAAATTAGTATGTATAAAGTGCTGCATTTAAATATACACATGCAAGGACACACATGAATACAATCTGCCCACTGAACATGTAAACACCTGCATAGACTTTCTCTCAGATATCTTAAAATGTAAAACATATGCACATGAAAGCAAGCAAGGGCACATATGCACACATACATATGTAAACAGGCTGAAGGCAAACATTATATGTACACACAAACAAAAACAAATCATGTTAGTAAGCAAACACGTCCTGTAAAAACTACCTGAACAAGCAAGGGGGATGTGTATGCAAATATACAAATGAGGGGAACACATTCCCAAACAGACACACATGCATGCACACACACACACACACACACACACACACACACACACACACACACACACACACACACACACACAGTCAGAGGACTGGAGGATTGCCACGCTTGCTGGCACCGCCATGCGTGACGGATGGCTCTATCTACAGTGCTACATGCCACTGAGAGCCAGAGGGTGTGTGAACGCAGGCTCGTCCACGGGCTTTACCTGACAATGATACAGGAAGGATGGATGTCACACCGGGAAGAAAATAACACACCTGCCAGGTCTTTGAAAACCAAACAGAAAACAAATACAACAGGACAGGAAATCTTTGGGATGGGGGGGGGGGAATAACAATGAATGACAGACAGATGGTCTCTGCTCCTCTCACAATGATAATATGATTAAAGAAATTACAATGCGTACTTGCATGCCAGGATTCATTTCTGCATATTGTTTTACCATCTGTACAAAAATAATGTGAATAAGAAAACAATAAAAACTTGTACCAGGGTGTTTCAGATGCTGGATTTTACTTGTTTTATTTACTGCTGCCATAACTTTAAATTAAATTAGTGCTCCACCTGCATTTTTATAACTAATGACCTTCAAGACTGTCATATTATAACCCCTCTCCTCCTCTGTTCCTCTGCTCCAGTACGGCTCCTAATAGCCACCGGTAGGAGACTGTGTGACCAGTAATGGCCAATTAAAGCTGAGTCAATGCACAAATATGCAAAGAAGTTATGTACTGGACAGAAACATGCACAAAAAACTGGCTCAAAAAAAAAAGTTGTTGTATTCTGACACCTAAGTTTCAAAGACACTTTTCCTTTGTCCACAAGAATAAGGAAGAATGACATTTTTCAAAGCATTTTATTTCATCCAAACACAAGCACTTTGGCAGGCGAATAGTAAGGGCTTGCTATCAAACAACAACCACAGCCAAAGAAAGTGCAGTGATTATACCAACATTTCCCCATGAAATGTTGCTTCCTTGCCAGAGCCGGAAACACAGTCGGAAACAGGATTTCGAAAAAGTGCCAATAAAATGCTGAAAGAAATATGAATTGTTTTACATGAAGGAGCAGCCTCTGTAGGTATTATGTGTATTTTTGCCCTGCCAAAATACACAACATTTTTAATTTTTCTTCTTTTCTATCATATGTCACACAGATGAGAAGGATTTTTTTAGGCCTGGGCCAAGTCAACCTGTAGATCTGATAGGGATGCATATTTTTACTCAGACGCTACCACTCAGGTATGTTAAAAGGGTCAAACTTACCTTACCTGCACAGTCCATTCATTCATGTATTCATGTAATGTCAAGTTCTTATCAGGTCATTTTATTAAATTATGTCATGTGTCCTCAATGAAGAAGCCTTCATTTGAGACAAGATAGTTTTATCACATTTTAGCAAGTCGTTACGTTATTTTGTTGACAATTCCTCCATATGTTTCACATTAAAAGCTTCCAGCAGTATGTGTGGGGAGGCATAATCCCTTGCTGTGAAACATCTGCAAGAAGTGGTGCAACAGTTTGCAACAACAAATTACTGCAGAGAAAGAACAGCAACATAGAACAGATTGGAACTACTTTATCTCTTAGTGAGAAGAGTGTCTAGTGAAAAAGAAACATTCAGGGTTTGAAATATGCACAGAGCAACTTGCTGAAGAGCACAAAAAGACTGTGAGGCCTCAGAATTGCTGTTGCTGGTCAATGAACTACATCGCCATGTCATGTTTTTAACTTTCTTGTTAAACCTTCTCAGTTAGGCGAACCCCAGAAGCTTGGTTACATCAGCGACAGCGATGATTTTTTTTCCTGCAGATTCCTGTCGTTGTTGCTGGCTTCCTCAATAGCTAGCTGGTTAACTTTGTTTTAAGCTTCAGAGGCTTAACACAACTAACGTACAAAGATGTGGTGCAGACACTTTTAAACCCGGCATGGGAACATAGGTTGGACGTTTGCCCAGAGATGTGAGTTGATCTGCCAGCTTAGGCTAATGATATTCCACTGTAAACATTGTCATAGGCCAATTCAGTACACATCGCCCAACCTCGGATGATATTAAAGTAAATGAAGTTACGTACCTCTCATGATGTGGCGCACTACTTTAACAGATCCTCCTCTGAGATTGAGAATTTGATGGACCCTCTGCTGCAGCTATAAGCAGAGAAAAAATGGGTCAGTAACTTACTACAGTCGTACTCAATTTGAAATTCTTTTCGACTTAGAAATCAGTATATATATATCCCTATTTGGTCAAAATTGTATTTATCAAACAGACAAAAATTACATTGTGTTCATCTTTCTGCAGCAACAACTTCACCTTCATTAGTGTTCTAGAAATAATCGACAATGACACCAATAGTTAATTGCAGCCGTAATAAAGTTATATACAGTATAAAGGATATACTGCAGCTTTTTAAACAGCAGGTCCAAAGTGTTGTGGTGCCTGAAACATCAGAATTAGAACTGCAAGAGTCAAAGTAAATGAGCCACTGCAGTGCTCATAAAAAAACATCTGATTCCTGTTTGCTTTTAAAGCTTGTCTGATCAGATGTCTCGGCAATAATTAATCAGAGAGAAAACTCATTTGGCAAGCCAGAGTGAGTGTGTGTGTGTTTGTGTGTGTGTACCTGTGATATCCCCGAGTTGCTGATCTCCACCATAATGTAGCAGATCAACTGAAGGACGAATAGTCCGGCGTCCAGGCGGCGAAGGTAGAACTCATCCTCCATGCTGTCATCTAGGATCTCCCCCCGACGAACCATCTCCTGCACACACAAACACACACACACACAAAAGGTAAACACACTCCAAAAGAAACAACACTTTTATGCATAATGAGGTGAATAAATCACAATTTAGTGTTTGTTAGAGGGTTTCTAGTGTTCTCTGCCTACTTAAGACAGATTCAACAAACAAAGAAAACCAGAGACTAAGTTTAATTTAGGTGTTGTTTTCAGATTTCTCCACAAATCCATTTTCTTCATTGACCAGAGACACAAATCAATTGATTTCACGGCTAGGTTGCAAAAGGAGGGGTTGGGGGGAGCTCCGCTGCCGGTGCTCGCACACTCACACATATATACCCACTCTTGCATAGTTATCCATCTTAACAACCCTGTCAGTATGCCAATAACACGGTGCTGCCAATACGAACACAGCCCACATTAATCATCATTAGAGATTAAGAAACAGACCTGAGGGGGACGGGGGAGTCTGGAGTGTAAGCCACTGGAGTGGTACACAAGTACAGACAGTGTGTTAAGTGTTCTGCTGTCACTCTATGCGTGGATTGTAGGAGGAAAGTTACGGCCATACATCATCATGTTAAATCATGTTCATCATGTTAAATCACTGCAGTGAGGAAAACAAAGCTTATAAACTCACTCCTTTATGATCCTTACAATTCTCACACTCCATCCAAAGTTGCTATATTAAAGATGCAGGCTAATGTATGATTAGTCCTGTAGCCATCAGCTATACAATAGTACATTTTGATCGGTAACGTTCCATCATAAATCATTTGAGGTCCAAAAAGGGGGTTGAAATGTAGGTTTTAAAAGGTGTTAACATTCAGCCACTAAGTGTGGCAATCCATCTCCCCCTTCCATTACATTCACGTCACAACACCCGTTTGTATGTTGTAGCTAACGTTGCTAACGCTAGCAAGTTAGCGCTAACGTCACTTAAAGTTAACATCACTAACGCTAGCTAACTAAAGTAAGGGCAGTACAGTATGCTGGGTGCATACTGTAGAAATAATGTAAAGCCTTTATTATGTTTTTTCCCCACAAACTCTTTGCGGTGTTATATTATTGGCTGAAGTGGCAAGCAACAATCAGACTTCTTACACAGTGATAAACAAAACAATCATTTTGAACCCTACAAGCACTGTAACATTATTTATTCACAATCATCATAATGTTTTTAAGGAAAATAGATACTTTTATTCTGCACTTTTCTTCAAGCTCTGTAGATGTAATATTTTGTCTACATTAAAATGCTATCAATATGACCTTTAAGCTCTGATGACTTCAAGTATTCAATTTTTCGAGGGTTTCTAGTGTTCTCTGCCTACTTAAGACAGATTCAACAAACAAAGAAAACCAGAGACTAAGTTTAATTTAGGTGTTGTTTTCAGATTTCTCCACAAATCCATTTTCTTCATTGACCAGAGACACAAATCAATTGATTTCACGGCTAGGTTGCAAAAGGAGGGGTTGGGGGGAGCTCCGCTGCCGGTGCTCGCACACTCACACATATATACCCACTCTTGCATAGTTATCCATCTTAACAACCCTGTCAGTATGCCAATAACACGGTGCTGCCAATACGAACACAGCCCACATTAATCATCATTAGAGATTAAGAAACAGACCTGAGGGGGACGGGGGAGTCTGGAGTGTAAGCCACTGGAGTGGTACACAAGTACAGACAGTGTGTTAAGTGTTCTGCTGTCACTCTATGCGTGGATTGTAGGAGGAAAGTTACGGCCATACATCATCATGTTAAATCATGTTCATCATGTTAAATCACTGCAGTGAGGAAAACAAAGCTTATAAACTCACTCCTTTATGATCCTTACAATTCTCACACTCCATCCAAAGTTGCTATATTAAAGATGCAGGCTAATGTATGATTAGTCCTGTAGCCATCAGCTATACAGTAGTACATTTTGATCGGTAACGTTCCATCATAAATCATTTGAGGTCCAAAAAGGGGGTTGAAATGTAGGTTTTAAAAGGTGTTAACATTCAGCCACTAAGTGTGGCAATCCATCTCCCCCTTCCATTACATTCACGTCACAACACCCGTTTGTATGTTGTAGCTAACGTTGCTAACGCTAGCAAGTTAGCGCTAACGTCACTTAAAGTTAACATCACTAACGCTAGCTAACTAAAGTAAGGGCAGTACAGTATGCTGGGTGCATACTGTAGAAATAATGTAAAGCCTTTATTATGTTTTTTCCCCACAAACTCTTTGCGGTGTTATATTATTGGCTGAAGTGGCAAGCAACAATCAGACTTCTTACACAGTGATAAACAAAACAATCATTTTGAACCCTACAAGCACTGTAACATTATTTATTCACAATCATCATAATGTTTTTAAGGAAAATAGATACTTTTATTCTGCACTTTTCTTCAAGCTCTGTAGATGTAATATTTTGTCTACATTAAAATGCTATCAATATGACCTTTAAGCTCTGATGACTTCAAGTATTCAATTTTTCTAACAGTAAGATGTAACTTTTCTATATGCATTTACTAAAGCTAACATTTACCAATAGAATTCAGTCAGTTTAGTTCATAGAAAGAAAATGAGCACTTAACCCACATATTACAAGTCTAACTTATAATATTTCAACATATATACTGTACATTTAATTCATGCACTCACATTGGCCTAGTCCAGTTCTGTTTTAGTCTAAGAGAGGATGGTCTAACACTAAAAAAAGCTAACCAAGCAATAGCATGTGACAGTAAATCAAGAAAAAGGGCAACTTTTCAAAGCGTTGCTAATGAAAACAAATAGCTTTGAGCGTGGAGCTAAAGGGTACCTCACATGACATTTACATCCCAATGATTTAATCTCGGAGAAAATTAAAACTTTCAAAAGGCCTTGTCCTTAAAGATCAATTACACTGTAAAACCCTATTATAGCTGAAGTTCAGCTCATTAATAGACCTCAATCAAAGGGCAATTCCTGAGGGCTACAGTACACGACTATTCTGGGGACACCATTTGAGCTGCAGGTTGCAGAGCTGTGATTCAATACAACATATCCATTTTTGTGACATTGTGTTTTGAAAGCAGGATGTCAACTGGCTTTAATGATTTCTGATGAAAGAAAAGACAAGAAGACACAACATTCAGAACAAAGCCCTACTGTACAGTGTCAACTGCGGCTTGTTAAAGATGCAAAACAATGCAGATAATTATAACAAGAACCTTTAATAAAGCCATTGAATGTGGGGCATTTGTCTCCTCTGTGTCTTCTGGGTAAAGCACTGGCCCAGAATTCTGTTTTATTACAAAGCGGAGTGTTATCTCATTGTAAAATAGTCCCAAAGCTTTGCCTTGTT
This sequence comes from Pagrus pagrus, assembly GCF_965226575.1. Lineage (NCBI taxonomy): Eukaryota > Metazoa > Chordata > Actinopteri > Spariformes > Sparidae > Pagrus > Pagrus pagrus. Next base: position 25,667,487 of record NC_140195.1, read on the forward strand.
GCCGTCAACTAGCGCCCATTAAAGATGCAATAAACTTGAAACAAAGCTATTTGAATGTAAACTGTGTTTCCTCTCTTTCCTGTAGGAAAAACAGATTATCTCAGTTTCCAGGACAACTCTGCTCATTATTCTGAGCCAATACAGTCGCTTGAGGCAAAGTTACACAAATCCAACAATCCAACTTCAGCAAAGATATAATACACAGGAAGTAGGCCTTAATGGCTAATGGATAGGACACGATACGTACATGTGAGACCTGAGGGAGCGTGAAGAACAGCACACGTATACACAGAGGTGTTTCACATAAATGCTGCATTTGCATTGTCCTTCATTGTTTCACTCAGGAAGCAATTTCCTGTCATCCTCATTACTGTTTATGGCCACCAGTGCAAAGCAGAGCTGGAGGCCTTTTCAGAGAGGCCTTGGAGAGTTCAACTACTGTATACACATCTTTCTATTATAGCCGATCAGCTGTGGAGGATGGGACCATAAACAACGTGACTGCAGTTTGGTCTATCATGTATGTACTGGCAAAGTTTGTAGAAACACATTACATTTGAGTACAATGTGTGTCAACAACTAGAATTTAATAGAGACAAGAAGATGATGGAGACTCATAATCTAGACTATGGATTCTCAAAGTTGGAGTTAGACAAGGCAAGCTTCCACCGGGATTCACCTGGTTTATCTTCAGTAGGTTCCTGATGTCTTCCATACTCACTCTAAATGAGTCTCAGTAAATCTTACTTTACTTCATTATATTTTTATCTTATATATATTATATAATAGTAGATTAATACTGAATGTAAAATGTTTTTTCTGTGTCAAGATTTGCATGTGACCCTGCAGTGAGAGGATCTGTCTACTTTATTTACTGCACAAAGAATCTGCCTAGGAGGAAGTTGTAGTCGTCAAAATGACGAGGATGATGAGGAGGAAGAGGAGAAAGCTCAGGATTGGGACACTCCTCTTAACTTGGCAGGGACAAATATATTCTTAAGTGCTTCATCAGCTCCACCTTTAAAAGGAGACAAAATCTACACAAATAAAGGCCCAAAACATAGTATTTATTGTTGTACCCTCTGTCTGGGGGCTGTGATTGTGGCTTGTCAAGGCAAAGAAAGGCAGGAAGTGTCATGACATTAGCAATCCAGGATCAAACAAAGAACAAATTTACAGCAAAAGCAAGTGAATGGATTCATTTCATTCCTTGCTGCTACTGTCTCAATGAGCTAGAAGAGCTCAAAGGCAGCAGAGCTGACAGCTCAGATGATGGACCACTCTGGTATGTTGACTGGCCAGGAATCAGGCAGTGTTAGATTGTCCCAAAGGGCTCATCAGGCAGTTCATCAAAATAACTGACAAATGCTGGGGCGTTAAGAGCTCCACCTTAAATGCATTCAACCACATGAATGCAAATTGTAGCTCGGAATTAAAGCAACCTGCTTTCAGCTTGATTGTGCTCAGAATCTATCAGCTCCCTGTAGAGGTGTGAAGTGAAACTAACCAATTCTGAATGAATTTTCATTTCACGGCAGTGGTGTGGCTCTTTGGACGACAACATTGGTCAACAACTTTTGGATGGATCGGCATAAAATTCTGTACATGTTCAAGAGGGCGAGTCCTAACGACGTTGGTGATACCCTGACTTATCAACTATGAGGTTGATATTTATGGTTTAAAGTGAAATGTCCCAGCAACTACTGGATGGACTGTCTTGAAACGTGGTACATCCATTCATGTCCCTTTCAGGATCAATTATAATAATTTAAGTACTCAACTTTCAATCAAGCACAACCATCACATTAAACTTAAAAAAAAAATTAATCTAATACTTTGATTTGTAGTAGACCTACACAGGTTTTCAGCGCCAACACAACTGTCTTACTATCTCAGAGTCTGAACACAGAGTAGGAAGAGAGGCATACATGTCGCTTGGGTGTGTGGTTTTCAACTGAAACCAGTTCTCAACTTCCATCCCTTGCCATGACTCCTTCTCGTTGCAAGCTTCCAGCAGCCTAGATGCAAGAGTATGATGTCATTGTTTTTGCAATGCACAACTGATAGAAAAATAACCCAGCATCGATAAGAGGAATGTTTCCAGTGGATCGAACAATTTGGAACCAGTTCTCAACTGGAACCAGACTCCCAATCCCTACCAGCTAAATTAATGACATTTCCATGGCCTCCTTGATCTTTCTCTGGCTGCCCACCGATTCCTGGTCAATGACTCTAACCCCTTCTCAGTTGGTGTTAATGGTCACAGGATAAAAGCTTAACAATCTGAACAAACTCTGCTGAAGAAGAATGTAGGATGTGCTTGAAAGCTCCAGAAAAAGCATTTAAGTGGCCCAACAGCTAAGTATTCATTCATTTGCTGTGAATCAATTTTTCCAAGATCCAAGTCTGAACATTTACGCACACACACACACACACACACACACACACACACACACACACACACACACACACACACACACACACACAGTATTATCAATGCTCCTCAAAGTATCTCTTGGATAATTTAAAGGTACTATAGGTTTCCTCAGTGGACTCGAGGAGAAAAATAAAGAAAAACGTTTTCAAACAAGGTGAAGTCAATTGCTTTCAGCCTGGCTGATATTGGATGGCAGAAAAGATGTTGAACACACGATGAATCAAGCCAGACCTTTGAATGTGTATACGGTGAGAGGAAGGATTTGAACCATGACAAATGCGTTAAATATTAATTATTGTGAGCAGTGGAAGTGGACATTTGGGATATTAAAACCTGCACCGTGGCAGGTAGTGTGCGGTATTCATTACAGCGGCAGAGTTTTGTCCACTTGTGAGTTTTGACATTGTGGCTAATATCTTTTGTGTGGCAGCTCTGTCCCTCTGGCAAACACCGGACAGAAGAGGCGGAGAAAGAATAACGCGTTGAAAGGAGGGATTGGACAAGTCAATTACCGCAACCTCAGGGGAGCCTGGCAGCCTCGCTCCAGTACAGACAAAGTAATAAGCAGTGATTTTCAGTCTCAGTCCCTTTACTGTAACTCAGCTGCATTGTATGTGTGTGTTTGTGTGACAGGGTGTGTATGATTTATGGAACACTGTGTGTGCAGTGCGAGTGTTGTTGTGCATATTACAAACCATGTAGGCATGCTTGTGTTCCTGTGTGACATGCATATAGTGTGTGCGTCTTCGAATGAGAGCCTTTATCTGGGTGTGTGCACTTTAAAATATGTATATCAGGTTTTGTTTGACTGTGTATGAGATGTATGAGTGTGTGTGTGTGTGTGGCTTTTTGTTATTCCTGTGCTTTCTTTTCCGCTGGGATGCTTAGATGCAGAATTAAAGTGATTTCTTTGTCAGCACTTTGCAAAAACCCACAGTGACTGCGAGTGTGTGTGTGTGTGTGTGTGTTTGAGTGTGTGTGTGTGTGTGTGTGTGTGTGTGTGTGTAGGGCGTAATGCTCCTTATGAGGCTTAAGCAAACACCAGAAAGAGAGAGGTTAGATATCCTCATTAAAAACCAGCGATACAGAGGTTGATAATGAGGTAAACTTTCAGGAAAAATCTGTAACTTTGTGAGAGTGTGAGACAACATGCTGATTTCAGGTTTATGATAATCTCCCAGAAAAAGAACAGCCCTGTGCTTTGGGCGCACATCAATTAGAGTTTGTTCACAAAGTGGGGCAAAGCAAAACAGCAGTGTTACCAGGAGGGAGGAAGTGCTTTCTACCATTAAACACCACGTCATTTAGCCTGTGTTGAGCTCCAAACCATAAAACGTTGGGCAGGGGAAAACACTTATTACAGATGTAATAAAAAATACACTGACCAAGCCTCCTCCTGGACTGTCTCTTGTGATGCATATGAGACCTGGATGGTTTACTCAGAGAAGCTTAGAGAGGCAGCTCTATGTTGCTCTTTATCTGAGGTTGGGAATTTAACCAGACGTACATTTGCCAAACCAACCACTTAGTCTTCAACCTTGAAGTGTTTTCTCTCATAAAAATGAAAAATACTGTTTGAAAACACTTATGGTAAAGCATTAATCTCACTTATGTGTTGGTTGTCAGAGTTCATTTTATGTGAGTCAAATGTAGGGCTGATCGTTATTGGAAAAAAAACCTTATTGCAATATTTGGTTTTCTGCGCTACATATTGCACTGTGAAAAGACTTTTCTACAAAATAACTTAAATCATTCTAGGATGGCTGAGGTGATTTTGTATGGGAGTGCATTTTTTTAAACAACCAAAGTAGGTCCTCCATTGTTTGATAAATTGATCAACAATGATTGTGATTGGTGGTTTGTTGTGCCTGAATGTCTATTTCAAGCAACAAACTCCAATGTATCGAAGAACCCTTGAATTAGGCTAAATTAGACTTCTCCTGTATAGTGATCACAGAAAATGAGAACATTGTGAGTTTTGTGTTTGTATCAAGCAGCAAAACAGTTGTAGCAGGATGTGTTTGGGTGAATTTGCCTTGATTGACATTGCACATCCTGCAATGAGACTACTGTTTATGCGCACATTGTGATATCGAACCTGTAATGATATTTTATGCAGCTCTGGTGGAATGGTCTCATTGTTGCCGCTTGTGGCTGTTTGAGGAAAAACACCCACTGCAGTTCTTAGTTTCAATTTTTCAGCCCTCAGGCCTCAGCTAGAATCTGCTCTGGACAAGTGACACAAACAGGAGATTTATATGGTAACGCAGTGTACCTCCATACAAATACAAATCATCCACTTCTGGGAAGGATACCATGTTGAGTTCGTGTTGAAACAGATGTAGTGCTGTTGAATCTTTTTATAAAGCACTGAGTTTTTAACATTTAACAATATAATATTCATGCAGGTAGGGTTCAGTGTAAGACTGTCGTAAAACTGTATTAGATTTGGTTAGGTACAGTATATCTCAGTCATGGTCACAGGTGGTCACTGGTCATTTTCAGTGTTTGCCAAGCTTCAAGCGTCTTATCCAATATGAGCCGGCCTGAGGACAGAAGCTGGAGGAGTATTAAAGCAGGGCTCTATGAAGCAAGCATTTCATTTGCAAATATCTGGGTTGTGATAACTGGACTGGAGCTCCCACGGAACCAAATCTGTCATCAAATCTTCTATCTCTCATCTCTCTTATTAGCAAAGAGCACTGTACAAAGCATCTAAGCAGCAGCTTCTTAGTTTTAGCTGGGTGGCTAAAGCTGATTTAAATGACAACCGTCGACAGAGGCAGGTCGTCAGCAGTAAATAGTTTAAGTAAATTCTGTGAGTAAATTGATGGCAGGCCAGATTAAAACTTGCCTGTTGTCAGGTTAAAGTGCTGTCTGTACTCACTGAAGCGGTTTTGTGAGGGAAGAAGCTCCACTCTGTAACATCACTGTAGAACCACAGGTGGGCTAAGCGTTTCTGTCATTGCCAAAGGACAGAATGACACGTCTTCTCTAGTAAAACGATCTAGCTGATCATGTCATGTCAATTTCAGGAGACAGATTCTCACTGTTTCATTTTCATTCATATCATATCGATGATTTAAAGCTATGAGTTTGATAGTTCTGAATCAGGACTTCTAGTATTTGGAGAAAGTCAATAGGATCCTGTCATTGTCAGCGTACCTGACACATGTTTAAAAATCTTGTTTGTTATCTTGTTTAAAAAACTCCTCAAACACCACCTGTTCCCTTACATTTAGGGCATTTAGCAGATGCTTTTGTCCAAAGCAACTTAAAGTACATCTGTCACAAGAAAGAGACCGTTGATAAAGTAGAAAAGAAAAAATGGAAACAATTTTCAAGCCCCCATTTGAGCATGATAGCTGCTATTTATCAAGGAGACCTTAAGTACATAAGTGTTAAGGGTAAGAACATACAAGTGCATATACGTTTTTTTTTTTTGTTCTGTTCACTTCAGCCTACAACCTCTCTTAACTCTTCTTCCCCTGCAGACACTCATCTGTGTTACCATTTTCAATTGGTTTGTTTTTCTCTTAGTTTTAAAAAATTAATGTGCCCTTAAATGTTTGTCTGTGTTGCTTTATATTATTTAATAATTTAAATAAAAAAATAAATGTAAGCTGCTGAATTGCAAAGATTACCGTCTCTTCCAAAACGCCGTTATAAATATGTTGTAAGCTGAGGACTGACACATTTTCCGGCTTCTGGGTGCCAATTTTTGCTGCAATCTAGAATGAATAACCTGCTGAAATGAAATGGACTTCAAGGGTGAAAGCTCTTAAGCTGAAATAAACCAATCCAAACGTTTATGAGCTGGCCGCACTGCAGGAGAAGTTCACTTCTGGAACAAAATTACTCAGTGCTGTGAAATGCTTCACTCATCCTCAATGAATGAATGAGTGACTGAATTAATTAATAGTGATTTATGAAGGAATGATGGATGAGGATTAAAATGCAATGATGAAAGGAAAATACACTGTGACAGACAAACAGTGTGAATCAGGAAAAAGAAAGAGAGTGACGGATAAAGAGAGGGAGAATTTATTCCATGAAGACATTTATGAAAACAAAATATATCACATCCAGGTGCAAAACCAATTTCAACTTAACACAGAGTTTCTTTAAAACTGTCTACTGTCAGCAATGCTAAACCTGCCCCATTCTGCTCTACACTCTTGCTACAGCCCAGTAAAGCAAACACACACATACTGTCTCACACACTCACACACACAAACACACACAAACACACACCAAGCAACTGGGTGCTTAGGTACTAGGAAAGTGCACTCAGGCATTTTACAGTATTGAGGTCGGCCTCAGCCATGTTTTGCTGAGCTTCATCAATCTCCAAGAGCTGTTACCAACAAGCCGTGAGGAGAGAAGGGCTTGGAAAAGAGGTGGAGAAAGAGAGGTGAAAGTAGTTGTATTAGAGAAGAAGAAGACGAGAAGAAATAGGAGAAAATGGGAGGAGGAGGAGCAGGGAGAAGGTGTGATGGAGGGAAGGAGGAGGGAGGAGTAGATGTGAAAGCCAGACAGAAATGAAGGATGAAAGGAGAATGAAACTAGAAAGACGACAGGTGTAAGTGAGTTGATTGCACGCTAGTAAAGGAAGTAGGGAAGATACAAGAAAAAGCAAGGCAGGATACCAAAATTAAGGAGCCCACAAAGGGAGAGTAAAAGAAGACACCTAGGAGAGCAGGGAGCAGAAGAGTAATGGATGTTCGGGGTGAGCAAAAGACAGGAAAGAGGGATGAAAGAAACAGAAGGTCAAAATTGAGAAATATAGCAGGAGGGGTAAAGCAGCTTTAGGCAAGAGAAAGAGCGAATGGGAGGATAGAAAGAGAGGAGGGAAGAGAGATACCAAGGTGGGAGAAAATAAGCAGCTTATTAAAGGGACTGGGCTCGAGACACAGAGAAAGAGCAGCAGCAGCTTTTTCTTTGCTATCCTCCTGAGAAATCTGTGGGTAATATGTTGCAGAGGAAAAACATTTTGCTTACCGCCCCTTAAAAACAGGCTTAACTAGGGGAAACCAAAAGGCACAGCAGAGAGAGATAAAACACCGCTGCTGACGGCAGCCGATTCAGCTGCGGCGCCGGACTAAACTGGGTCTGCCGTCTTTATCACCTTGTTTAACATAACGTGACATTTGGTGGAAGCTTTGATTTACGCACACTTACAGTATCATCTGGGCATTAAGAGTTGTACCAGCAGAAGTGAAACCACTGCATTTTGCTTAATCCCTTGGGCTTCTCAGGACATGGACTCCCTGTTAATAATATGTTACAGTAGTATCAAATTAGACCCTACAAATAATTGACTACATTGCAAAAAATACCAAAACACAACCAAGCAGGACTTACTTGAAACCACCTCTTGACACTAGCTTATAATGAGGTCAATGCAGAACACTGTGACCTCAAAGATTATAACATTTTAGATTTCCTATGAGCAGTGAAACTTCAGAAATTCAAGATAAAGGTGCTTTATGAGAGCAGAGATCTGTGTTTGAATTCAGCTCGGCTCAGACGTTCAGTTCTGACTGTGCCTTTTAATTTTTTTATACAGTTGGTCGAAATCAGGTGTGCCCAATTTTTTTTCTTTAGGAGGACCAAAGACCTAAACTCAGTGGTGGGCCACAGGATGAAAGCAAACACCTACTGTAATGTATTGTAATTATGCAAAAATGGTACTAAAGTTCTCTTAATTGACTGACTTCCTGTGCAGTGTCACTCTGCTCGCCACGCTCAGATAATGAAAACAAATAATTATAAGGAATACTACATTATAAAGAGCATTGTTAGCATTTATGTTTATCATAATTAAAAACATTAAAAAGAAGTTTCTGGCGGGCCAAAGTTTGATTAAGACCCTGGTCTACAATCTATGAAATGATAATGTTTACCACAACAACACACATTATTGCTGAGGCTGATGGGAAAGTGAGTTTTGCAGGTAGATGGTCATGAACAAAAGCACTGGATAATTTTGTTGATGGATCATTGAAGTTGTTCAGATTTCAATGTCAATCCATCCAATAGTTGTTCTGTAATCCATCAATCTGAACCAAAGTGGGGAACCGACCATTGTCAGCATCACTACAGCAATGCTACTAGCCTTACTAAAAATCAGGACCAGTTACCCTGTACAAGATTAGAGTAATATGTAATAATTATTTCCATGATTGATTAATCTGAAAATTATTTTCCTGATTAATGCATTAATTGTTTCGTCTAAAAGACATCAAAACACTGTAAAAAAAATGGCATAATCATAGTCCATGGTGTCTTTAAATTGCTTGTGGACTGCAGTCTCTTCATTATCTCTGCTTTAGAGATGTAGCCTGGAGCCTGCTTTAGAGGCTCCAGGCTACGTTAGTCACTCCTAACATAACACAGCTAAATCTCTAACTGGAACTGTCAGGAGTTGAGCTGCATCATATCAGCATTATGTTTATGACACAGCATTTTTCAAGGACAGAATGAGATGAGAGTCTTTTCTATATAACATACACAATATTACATGTTCGTATTCATGTCACTTTTCATAATACGAGCAGTGTGAGGAGCTTGACATGGCACTAGAGTCCTGTGTGGTCAACTTCTTTCACTAAAATGAATAGAATGTTGCAGCTGCGCCACAAATAGGTATTTTATCGCTTTCTGCCTTATGGGTGCCGAGCTAACTGTATGGCTCTGAACAGGTGAAGGCTGAGCGTGTGGCTTCAAAGATAGTGGCGCACGCAGACAAGGTTTCTTATCAGCAGGCTATCACAAAGTCATAGTTTTGCCTTCCTGGAGGAAGAGGCGAGAGAAGAAGACAGACAGAGAGAGAGAAGGAGAAAAAGAAAGCGGGGTGAGAAAATGTCAAACTGTCTGGCCTTTTCTTGGCAATCCCACCACGATGTCTGTCTGAGAAATTAATCTTCAGTCATCTTTAGATAGGAACTGTACGCTGATCTGTCTCCTCCCACACCTCCCCCCACTCTTCATTCCCTCTATCACTCAAATTCCTTCTGCCTTCTCCTTTTCCCTGCATTTCCCATGTTTCACCATCCACTCCTCTTTTGTTCGCCGTACTTCCTGCTCTGATATTTACAGTATCTCTATCTGCCTTTTTTCTTGTCTTCTTCCCTTTCTGAGAAGAGGATGCTCTTTCCCTCTCTGTTGAAGCCATTATCCCCTGCCTGGCCACTTATCTTCCATCTGTATCCCTCCATCGGTCTGTCTAGCCCTCAGCTCAACACACTGACACAGACACACATGCAGACAGCTCAATAGAGCCCTCACACACAGCTATCAAGTGTGCCATTCCTCTGTAAACTGTCATATTGTTATCAGCAGGATTGTGATGGTTTTTTGGTCTCTTCCCTCATGGCTTTTGATGTGATACTGTGTGGGACTGCTCATCTTATCTACCAAAAAGAGACGACATGTTGAGCGCACACCCCAACTCTTTATAACAAGGATATCTGAACATCTATAATGCAATTTGAATTTTTGTAGGCTATAAAGAAAACCATGAATGTGTGATGGGACTGCACTGGAGTACATGTTTTTTTTCTGCCTGTAGATAATTCCAACAGATGGTTATCTGCGGCACGCACCGCCGCAGCCAAATGGACTACCCTCATTAAAATGAATGGGGAAAGCTGCATTTGACTTTGTAGAAAGATTAGACCCTAAGGCTGAATTCACACTGCATCCGGCGCTGCGGCGAAAACGCAGCTTTCCCCATTCATTTTATTGAGGGTAGTCCATTTTGGCTGTGGCGGTACAGGGGGCTCCGCAAAAAGCGCACATGGCTGCGGTGTAAAGGTTGAAGCCCGACGTCACGATCCAGTGGACAATCACATAAGCTGGCGATCATACTATGACTGAAGCCACTGTGTAACGTAATGTGTCGTGTGCATTCACTCAGTTTGGCATTGTGCACCACTTTAAAACACATCCATGGATGCCGACGATCACTGTAGGACCGGCATGTTTGACCTACTGTGTCAGAGGCTTGACCGGAGATCATAAGCAGAGTAGAAGGGGTCAGAAGCAGGATGTGTTAGTTAGCATGGATAAATACAACAAACGAAACACAACGGACATTTCTCTATGTAGCATTAAGTTTCACTTCCACTTTGGTTCAGCCTTGTGCCCCAGTTTGAAACCTCATCCTGGTGGTTTACTGTTATTTTTAATGCGTCGATGAGGACAAACAATCACTAGTAGGACCAGCATGAACACATAGCAGCTTCGCCTTTCGGCAAACTGATCAGCGGGGGTTCCCAAGACGTCACACACTGACCATGGAGTGACACTCCTACAACGCCGCAGGTTGGTGCAGTGGTGTGGGAATGTCACTCCATGGTTTCGCTGCAATGCCGGATTTGGTGTAAATGTAGCGTAAGACAAGATTCTTAGTTTCCTTAAACACTAAAACTAATTATTTTCCACTTTCTTCCCAGTGCCTGTTTGTGCTTAAAAGTAGCTTTTAAATACAAGTGACCATTACAAGTTTGTAGTCAAGTGAGACTGTTGAATGAGTGAGACGGTTATCATCCTACGCCGTTTAATTTATTTCAACAAAAGACTGTATGCCTCAATACTAGACTAAATGGCTTGGACACCTTCACCCAGTGACACAGACAACTCATTAAAAAGAATACAGACAATTATAATGGCAACACTGACCAGTGGAGTGTGTTACCACAATATTAAAACCATCCTCAGGTTAAGAGGCAAACAATATACACCGTGTGATGAGCTGCAACATGCTCAGCAATAATAAGAGCTGCAATGTGGCTAATCACCGCTAACTGAGCTAACCTTGGGATAACCCTGCATTCACACGCTCCTCAGATGGTTCCATTTACCGTGTTTGGAGGTCGTTATTCCAACCTTCAGTGTGTTCATAAGCTTTTAAGCCTTACTACTGCACAAGCTTGACAACGCATCAGTTTGGTGTCTCAATGAGCTGTAAGGAGCCATTTTATGTGTCCCCTAATACTTCAGTTGTTTAGGAGAATCCTGTGAAGGGCCAGTTTTTACAGACTATGAAACTTGAAAATGACCTTACCTTTTAAACAACATACTGACTTAAAAAGTGATTTTGTCCAACCCTTTTTCTGCACCAGTACATACCCCAAAACCACTACAAATATTGCTCCACCTGCTAATTTTTTCTAACTAATCTAGGCCACTCTATGAGGACAGCAGCTAAAGGTTTGGTATTACAAATTACATTTGGTCAACAAATTGATAGACAATATAATAACAATATATACTGTACAAAGTCGGTCGTTCACATACTTTCCAGTCAGAAAGTCATTTTTCACTGTGTAATGACACCACTGCATTGTTACAGTCTATTACAGTCTAATAAAACCAATCACGTGCGTGTCTCAACCTTTGTCAACCTTTTGGTTATTTAAAACATGGTCTGAACACCCAGCAGTGCAGTAGTCAGGATTTTGGAGGGATGTTTTCTAAACCTGCTGCAAATTACAAGTGGAGCATTTACTGAGACTACAGATGCAAATGAAACCAAACAGTTCCTCTGATTTGAATAAATTGCCAAAGTGATTTGACACGTGTTGTTCTCCAGAGTGGACAAAAAGGTGTTTTTTTGCTGCCTAAATGACTGCTGGAAGGTGGTGGAAGAGAAGATCCTTTTGAAACTTTAACTGTGCGTTCATGCTGCAAGAGGGAGGCTGTGTGTGAGGAAGTATTGGTTAAATAGCCAGATGCAGTCAGCGAAACAAAAATATGAAATTATGAAAATCAGTGAGGAGGACAGGAGCTCCTATAAGCCATTAAAAGTCAGTGAGGAGGGACCTACGGGAAACGATACCTTAACATCATGTGATAAACAACACTCTGTTGCAGTGCAGCTCTTTAGTCTTGTGTTGTGGTTCTAAACTGAGAACTCTGGTAAAATATGCTTGTAATGCATCCTATTATTATTTACTGTTTCGACCAGGCTGTAGCCTCTCATTCTCCCTCTGTTTTTGGCACATAAAACAGTGCAGCAGATTTTACAAGTGCTTTTTCCAGAGTTAAATTTCAGAAACAGTTTCCTCTGCCGCAGTGTAGTCAGTAATACAACAGCTGCAACAAACACTTCTATAAAGGTCCATTCCCTGCTCCCATATTTTACTTCCAAAAACAGAAACCTCCCAAATTAAATATTGCTAAGAAAAAATTATCAACAGGGTGCAAAACCTCTCTGAAGTACACTGGTAAAAGGACATACGCAATCGGGCTGTTAAGCACCTCGTACAGCGCAGTAAATATTTCCCATGGTCTCTGTAGCTGTGGAGCCCACCCACACATGCACGGTCTGTCAGACTAAACAGTATACTTAAACTGGTTAATCATCCAAACAGTAATCACTGACATTTTGTCAAAAAGATAATTGGTCTTGTTTTATTTGACTGTAAAGCTGTAATGTTTAGTGATGCATGTCATTGCACAACAACAACCAAGGTGCTGGACCAAGCCATAACAACACCTTAATATGAGAGTTATTTAGATTCAAAGCTGTTGCCTGGCATCAACTTATGGATGAATTCACCCAATTAAAGCCACCCAAAATAAAGTGAATGTTGGATGACTTTTTACAAGGAACTGATTGATACTGATGATGAATGACAGTCATAAGGTTAACACAGCCTGTCATTAATACTACCACTAATGGTCAGGACTATGGAGCTTGTGGTGGTCAGTTTCAGATCAGGTTTGGATTTCTTAGAATACAGTTGGTTCAGGATCAAACTGCTGGTCTGGTTCATTCACTCACAACACCAAAAAGGTACCGTAGAACATCATAACCTCTAATAATTTCTTTTACACAACTCATTGATGGCATTTCATTTGTGTTTAAGAGAGCAAAGCTGAAAGCGTCAGTGTTTTGTGTGAATGCATTCGTCCAACAAGCTGCGTGATACAAAGCCAGTGTCGAAGAGACGGCACAGAGAGAGGGACGGGGGGGGACTGGTTGAGAGGGTGGGAGGGAGGGATGGGAGGAAAAGGAGAGATGCTTACATGTTTCTCTCCTTCGATCCTCTTGTCAGCCTGTTGAACAGCCTCCAGGTACTTAAAATGCAACTCCATCAGTCGATCAACCTGGAGAGAGAATGAAATTGAGACAGGCAGAGAGAAGGTGAGAGATGCAGCACATGAGAAGGCAACAAGAAAATGAGGGAAATATGAGGGGGAAAGGCCAGAGCACAAAGAAGAGACAGAACAAGATGAGACTCGGAGGGCAAATACGAAGAAATATTCCTACTATTCATTTTTCTGCACATCTATTATTCTTTGATTCTTTTAACTGTTTGCTGCCAACCTCTTAGATTGTTACAGGGGGAGGTTGTAAAACAGAAATCAAAGATAAGTAAAGAAATCATTATCAAGAATCTAATTTGTTGTGTGAACATAAAGTCAAAGACGTTAAATGAACAAATAATATAGGAAGTCCATGATGAAAATGAGACTGTTGAGGATTGTTTAGTGGTGAAGAAGACATCACGTTTGATTTACACGGCAGGTAGCGTCTACGTCACATGTCATTGTGGGAGTAGCGGTAGTTGAGGTGTCTGGTGTTTGATATTTGAATCACTTTCTCAAGATCAGTAACAAGTAGCAGAACTTAATATACTCAAGTACAGAGTAGTGAGAAAGTCCAGCCTGAATATGAACCCCAATGTATTCAAAGCTTTACAAAGGTTGGTGAGATATTCTAGAAGCATTTTTTGTCAAATTTGTAGAAGAAGTCCTGTACACTGTTCACCTCACTTGACACCAGGAATAAACTGTCAATAACAACGTTACACACCAAAGACCTTCATCAGGTTAGTTTAAAAAATAAAATTAACCATTTAAAGTCAGTTTGTGATAATATTGTAATGATAATGACTTCTGTGTCCCTCTCCCCTCCCCCTTTGAAGCCTGATTATAGGTAATTGGCCTTAAAAAGGTACATGGATGATGACAAAGAGGTTTGAACAAAGGGCAAGGAATGCTTATCAACACTGAAAGTAACAGTTTGAAAAGATCTTTGATAAAACCAGGTTTCCTCACAATTATTCAGATTTTTTTTAAATATTCATTTGATCATTATAGTCAAAGCATTACTGCCGTACCTCGACAATATACAAGAAATGAGGAATACAATGCAATGTTACTGATTAGGCCCTGAACAAATACAATTATTAGTATTTACAGCATCTTCTTCTACATCTTCTTCTTCTTCTACACATTTAAGCTATGTGGAATGAAAAAGTAATAATCAAAACATTTACAGCTGCACAAGGCTTTATTTCCAAGTATTAATGGGCAGTATGAGAACAGGAACATCAGGTAATACCATTTTGAAGAAAATAGTGTCTAGCTTTATTTATTAAAAAATAATGTTATACTATTTTCATTATTGATTAATGACATGTCAAAAACAGAACCCAAAGTCAAGTCATTAAATAGTTATTTTTGTCTGAATGGTTGTCCAAAACTTAAAATAATAAATAAAATATATTATATTTACTATCATATGTGGTAAAAACAAGAAGCCAAATCCTCACATTTGTGAAACAAGAACCAACAAATATTTGTAATTTTTGCTTGAAAGTTTTTGACTAACTGGAACAATTATCACTTGTTGACTAGCCATTGCAGCCCTAAAATCATGAAATAAAGACACCAAAATAAACCTGTGTTTGTCCAGTATGATGAAAAATATACTGGACTTTGATCTTAATTTTGTTTTTCTTAAAGCCCCCAAAAGCTTAGTTTCATTTTCAATCTCAAACATAAACATCCTTAATTTAATGTTAAATTAAGAGTTTTGTGCTTAAAACATTCTATTACTGCTTAACCAGGAGTGTGTGGGTGTAGACTGATCAGTTTCAATTGACAGTGTTCCAACAACTGTCAACACATTTCAACATAAATCTTGCTGATTGGTGCATGGAAATAGGTGAAGATGTCAAAAAGAGGAGAGCAGCAAGAAGATGACTAAGATGAAAATGAAACTGAAGATGAAACTAACCTTCTCGCAGTCGTTCTCTGTGAACTTGGTGAGGAGTCTGCTTCTCTGTTGGGACTTGAGATTTCTCAGCATGGAGGCGATGATGGAGCTGACGTGTTCTAAAAACAAGTTAAGTGAGGAGACAAGTTAAAGCTTCCTTGTTAATATCACCAGGACATATCTTAAACGCTTTCCAATAGTTCAGTTTTATTACATGTTTATTCAGAGGAGATCTTACACCCCATAATTATTTAAGTAACAACTGCGATATCTGCTAGAAGCGCTCTCCTCGAACTCTCTAAGACAAACACATACAGTAAGTAAGCCTCCTACATCAAAGCAATTCATCATGGAGCTCATAGTTTTAACAGAGGAGCATTACAGTCACTAAAAACACACCTCGTTCACACACACATCCACAGGCCTCAGAAAGAACAAATCGATTAGCACTTGATAATTTGTAATTACAGCACGCAGTCAGCTAAGCATGGATACTCTTACTGAGAGTGCACAGAATGAGGGGAGGAGAAAATGTTAATGAAATTTTGAAATAAATTTTCAGTTTAAGGGCATGCTGGAACATGCATAACAGTTTTGGCTGGGGCTAAATTACATTTCTCACAGTGATAGAAATGTGTCTGTGGCAGGCCATGTACCATGCGGGAGGTCTAACATTTTAATTGACTGAAATTAGCAACAAAAACTAGTTAGTTCCATTGAGTGCCCTTGTTAACCCAATTCATGCGATGTACGGTGTATTGTTATTCAAAGACCGTTGCCTTCACAGGCTGCACCAGAAGATGACAACCGCAGTATAATATTTCTCTATGATATTGAATAAACAATACACTGTACACAGGGGGAGCAGAATATGACACTGTAAAATCTCCAGATATACAGAGTGGGGAAAAAATGTAATTGGACTTTATCAACAAGAGGTCAATATTCTCTCTCAACAAGGATTCGCAGTTGCTAAGCAACAAGAGCACAGGAATCAATCCCATTTCTGTTTTTTTAAAAGGGGTCGTGTTTGCTGTCAGCTCCTTTTCTGCAATCCCATATGACCCGCAGCGTGCTCACTCACAAGACTTGAAGGCTGAGGAAACTAAGGGCTATAACACATCAAATCTTTCATAATAGTAATAACATAACTGGCAGCACTGAAACACAGTACAAAACAAACTGGACTGTGTTCCTTTAGAGAGAAGGTCCAGTAAAAATTTGATCCTATCAAAAGCTGATATAAATTGAATTTTGTGGAATTACTGCTCAATCTGTGAGCCACAATCAAACCACTGACTTAAAACTCGCCTGTTACCCTTGTTACCCTTCTTACTATCAAACTGAATCAGTCAATGTTTAACCTTAAAACTCTATTAATGTACCCATTACTAATGATGCTATTAAAGCTCCCGATAACTTTGTTTGAAAGGCGCAATATGTTAGAATTGACTACTCAAAAAACGAGCAGCATATCACCAGAGTAACTGCTAACTGCTGCTAACTGTAGCTGTCATTAGCTACTCAACTCAGTTAACCGTGCAGCTAGCGGTCGTATTAGCTGACATTGCCCGGACTGGGAGCTCAGAGCAGCGGGGGAGCGTCGGTCTTTTTTGATACTCAAACTATCACCTCTGGAGGTACAAGCTGGCTAGGGACTACCGGATAGAATGCTTACTATCTCTTTATTTCTTCATATTTTGGTGATCATTTCAGTTAATTCTGTTTTAAAACATGCCTTTAAATCAACTAACATATTTGTACATACTTGAGGCTGACTAACAACGATAGAAATTGGAAAACAACATCCTAACTTACTATTTATTACAAGTGCTTTTTAAGCAGTGAAAACATCTCAAAAATGACCAAATAACATGAAAGCAATCCCTTTAATTATTCCTTAAAGGGGACATAAAACTTAAATTAAGGGTAAATATTTAGATATTGCTTTCATGCAATTTGCTACATTTTAAGGGCTCTATGGATGGTAATAGCTACTTTGGTGCAGTATAGGGTTGAGCCAATGTAAACATTTCCAAACCAGTGACAAAAGAGAGCTCTGGAGTGGAATATAAGAGTCCATGAATGTGAGTATAGCAGCACCACAATCCATCAGGACAACTGTGACACATCAACCAGTCAACTTAACTTTTCTAAGGTTTGACAACAAAATATAAACATAAAACTTGATAGTTGCCGGTCCAGAAATCTACTCAATCCTAGCCCAGAATGAAATATTTTGACAACTATTAAAAGATTTGCCATGAAGTTTCATCACCCCCAGAAGATGACTCCTACAGCCACTGACTTTTCCTCTAGCATCACCAGCAGGATGACATTTTTTGTTTTAATGAAATAGCTCAACAAAAACTTGATGGGTTGTCATGAAATTACAGTGTTTGGTATATTTGCAGGGGTAAATTAAGGGTTAATTAAGGGATTTTTGTTTGATAGTGTCACAGTGTAATCCCCTCTCTACATTTCTCTAAAAGCATGAATATCATGGAATGTCAGAAGAGCAGATAAACTTCACAGTGTTACTGACAGACTAAGTGGCTGACTGGTATGACAGGTAGTACATGTAGTACATGTATTTAAAACTGTGTGCTCTGATTGTACATCAGGTATCTTTAGCCTGAGGTTCACTTATTTTCATGTTTACAAGCTTATTTTCTGTACACAATGACAAGGAGGCTAACTGCCATTTCCGAAAGGACGCTACTTTATCAGCTTGATCCGAGCGGTAATTGATGTCGCCACCTCCACGCCCTGCCGGGGAGGCTATTGATCGCTGGCTGTGGAATGTTCCCTCCAAAGGGTTTAAAACTAAACAGCGACTGCTCCGCTGAGATTTGTGAAGGGGTGCAAGATGGAGGGCAATGCCGAGAAAAAGAGCCTTTAGAAAGGTGTCCAATCAATACTTCATTTGCATGCTTTGCTTTACCCTTGAATGTTGAGTATAAAGACAAGGAACAAACAAGGAAACAACTATTTCCATCAAATCCTTTTGATATTAGCAAAATCCACAGAACAATAGTAATCAAATGCATCATAAAGATTTTATATTCAAAATGTGCATAAGTAAGACCTATTTGTACAATGCTGTTACAATCAACCACATAATCTGTGGAAAGACATCACCAGAGCTGACAGTAACTTGGGTTAGCATATACTTGTAATGGATGTGCGGCAACTCAATATGTAAGAATGTTGGTTAAAGACATTCAAAACTTCACTACAATTATCAGCAGAATGTGAAGGAATAACAATTTTGACATTGTGATGTTTATGCATTGTGTTGCAAAGCAAGCTTAGCATGCTAATCAGCTAGCCCAGACTCGCCCCGGTCCAAAGCTCCTGTGCTAGCTGTATACACCAACACTTCTGCAGTGCCTTGAAATCGCATTCTGGACTGCTAGCTACATTGCTAACAAAGCTAACAGCAGCTACAGTTGGCAGCAGGTAGTGGTTACTCTGGTTAACGTTTGTTCAACAGGCGGCCAATTCTTCCCTATTTCACCTTTAAGGAACAGGTCTGATCAGTCTGGATGGATCAAATACATACAACATATTATGTCAACTTAAATTAGTAAAGCCCAATCTGGTTTCCCACTATTGTCACTAACAAACCAGTAATGGACTCTGCTGCCACTCAGATAATGATCAATTTTATGTCAAGTTGGGTTAAATCCAGGAGCTCATGATATGTGTTCTGACAATAGCATCGAAAGACAACAAACACTGCCCTGGGTAACTGAAGGTGAACTTGGATCAGATAAAACTAGAAGCTAAAGGTTTATGAGTTATAAGACTTGGAGCAGCTGTGAACACCTGAGAAGATAGTTAGAGAAGAGAGAAGAACCTGAGAAGTGAACTACACATCACAGGGCCAGGAGGTGAAATGTAATATCATTCACAAAGAGAGCATTTCTGGTTAATGCAGAGCAACATGGTGTTCAGGGCAGGACAGAACCTCCTGCTGTGAGTGGAAATGCTACAAGCGACATTAACACGAACACGGGCTTCCCTAGGAGCCAACATATTAAAGATTTAAACAACTACAACCTCTGTGGTGACTGTGGCATTTGTATAGACTGCTGTAGAGTTTAATCTTTTAAAAGAAGCACAACGTCAGCACTTACTGCACAGACCTACATCTTTACAAACACTGTGTGAGCAGAGGAGAAAATAAGGTGACTTCAAAAGTCTACTTGCTGCAAACTGAAGCTCCTACAGTGACCCTGCACGCTGGCAAACAATGAAAGACTGTTGTTGGAGTTGGCACCTCCTAAAGGAAATGCATAAAACCCACCCATCACCTGCACCTAATGAGCTCCAGTCAACTTTAACTCAAGGGATATTCACAGTCAGATAACACTATGCATGTCCAAATGCTAGCCTTCACTCATCCTCCACTAATCATTCACCCTTTGCCTTGTCATTGCCCCAGGTGGTCCACAGCACTAAGTTAACATGCAAATAACCATAAGTGGCCTGGATTCATGTATTGATTGACAGCTGAACGAAGTACAGTGTAGCTCTGAACCACAGAGGAGAACAGATAGGTGGTACCTCACTGGGAGACAGATTGGGCCTGGACTAACTGTACCCTGGGGAGAGCAATCAGCCTCCCAGCACCACAGGCTAGTCTGTCAGGGGTTATAGAGACTGCATTCACTGTCTGAAGCAGCAGGAATGAAGGCTGGTGCTGAACTCTCAAAGGAAACAGAAGAACAAGAAAGTCAGGTGGTGTATATATTATTGTAATTGTCTGTTAGAAAATTCATCACAATGTATATTTTAGCAAATTTGAGCAAAGTAGAGCTGCAACAATTAGTTGATTCATTGATTGAAAGAAAATTAGCTGCCAACTATTTTGATAATTAATTAATTGGTCGTCTGTGAAAGGAAACAAAGAGTCTTTGGGCTTTGGACTGTTGGTTGGGAAAAAAGTAATTGGAAGATATCACTTTGGGCTCTGGGAAATTGTGATGTGCATTTTTCACAATTTTTTTGACATCTTATAGACTGAACTAAAACTAAATGGTCGATTAATCAATAACGAAAATAGTCATCACTTTGCTCTTGGGCTGCAACTACCAAAGTTTTGTTGTCGGGTTATTGTTCTGCTTTCGTACGTAACATTCAAACAATTCGCCTAGTCTCTGTTTCCCACCTGGCTCTTCTTTAGCAAATGAAAATTTCCTTGTTCATAAATGTAAAAAAGTAAGGCTTCATTGCCAGCTTCGCGACCATTTTGAAAAAGAGAGAGGCCGTGCAAATGAACTGACAGATGAGAGTCGAGAGGGCTGCGAGTCTGTGCTGAGTGTGTTTTAAAAGCTGCTGTCGCTCTCTATATTCACAGTAAGTGTTATGCTTTATATGCAGGAACAAAGTGTTGAATGTTGATAAGACTCTAAGTAGAACCTTGAACAAATCACTATATATTTTTTGATGCTGTTCATAGTACACCATTAACTAAATATAGCACCACATACTCATATTAAATATACAAGCCCAGTCAACAGCATGGTTGCTTTTATCCCGTTTCTAGGAGACACACTGTAACAACAGAGGGAACATTTTTCACACATTTCTTTCTCTCTATTTACAAAACAATACAATCTGACTTTCACTCAAATGTCTTATGAAACAAACAGCATATTACAATTTATTTATTTTATTTAATGGAGATAAGTTCCACTTCAAAAAACCGCAATACTTCCAAAATTGCTGACATGAGAACGTTAGAGTAATTGAAGTCCAACTGAAATCACATTCAGTGTTCCTTTTTTGTAGTTAATAATAATGTCAGTGTGGTTTTAGAGGTGTTAAACCACAGGGGAAAGAGACGAGGTAAGAGAGCCCCGTAGCCCACAAATCATGGGCTGACAGTGTGTTGTTAGTGCGATTGAAAAGTAAGGAGCACTCCAGCATCTCACTGGACCAAAGAGACATTTGGAGTAATGTTTACATGCTGTTTAATGTGCTGGAGCTGAGCAGCTAATGAGCTATCTATCTGGAAAACTGATGTTAGGAGTGCACTTTCAAATGTTTGTTTGGTCTACAGGTTAAGGTGCAGGACAAGCTGGGTGTCAATGTGTGTACACTAGATAAGAGGGAGACTTTAGCAGTAACGGTAATGTGGGTTGTTTAAAGTCTGTGGCTCAGTGTGACCGTCTGCTCTGCCTATAACAGAAGGTCTCTGCTTCATGCAAACACTTAATTGGCTGTGTTAAAATAAGGTCTCTGTCTATGCATATGGATAATTTCTTCCTTTTGGTGTCAGATTTTTTTTTTTTATTTCAGGAGAACACAGGACAATTGAATATTCTTTTAGATGTTGAGCATATCCTGTCCTCAACGCAGCATATTTCATTAGAGTACAAGTTTACATAGATGGAATGCTAACAATCCCCACCAGAGGAAAGACCAAACGTGAAGATGTTAATTAGATGCGTCTTTACACAGGGATCCAACAGTAAATCTCTCCCTCTGAAATACACTAATAATAGGATTACACAGCATGACTCTGACAACACAGATTAAAATCAAACTCGTATCATGGAAAATGTTACTGATCTCAATCTGTGCCGAAGGCGCTCGGTGCTGGGAGAAGGGTTGATCAAATGGGAGCTCCATTTGATTCTCTGCTTTTGACTGAAATATGTGATCCAAGTTTCATCATTAAATCCAGATAACCAAGTTTCTCTATTACAGTCACTTATCTAGTCTCATATATTCTGCTCTGTAGTCATGCTTTCTAAATCCATTTGTTAATATCAGAGGATAGATACTGGTGATAAAGTAATGGGCTGATAAAATTCCATGTTTTATCTTTGTAATGAAACTGCCATAATTTGAGCGGGAGGTGGATGTTTTAATAAAAGCATCGCACTTCCATTAAATGGGCCTTTCCATCTTTTACCCTTCACTGCGTGCTTCCAACAGAGCCACAAAATGTGACAGATTTTCAGATGCAGGTCTCTTTCCGCTAGCATGCCTCACTCATTACCTATTTCTGTGCATTCATTAGAGAATAAGGGTCATGAAAAGGGCATCCGTTACACTCAAAGGTGTTTGTGTGGCGTTCTAAACATATCAGCTACAAAGGCCTCAGTTCCCTCCCTGTCCGCTCTCTCCACCAAACAAATGGCAGCAAGCACACAAGCACACAAATAGACACTTTCTTTCCCCGAGTTGGAGCGGGAGACGGAGCTATGACTATTGTCCCTCGCCGTGTAAATTAGTTGTTTACTTCTGTCGCCTCTCAGGCTCGCTCGCATCATTAGCCACCTAAATATAACAACCGGCTGCCACCAATTTCCATCATACAATCTCATTTCACTGGTAATGACAGAGTACATAAACCAATAAACTGAGACCCTAAAAACAAGGTGAACCACAGTGTTGTGACATGAATATTCATGAGTGAAGAAATGTTATTTGTTGTTTGGATTTTTTTTCTTTTCCCCTTCAGTTATTTTTCTTCTATCCACTTACACTGTCTCTATTAATTATGCCGTTCTGAATGCTAATGTGGCCTGGCAATCCCTGGTCATTTGGGCTGTGTCATTTTCAGAAAGGATTTCATGGGGATCAATCTCTGCACCGAGGTTTATGATAGAGAGAGCCACGGAGTGAATGTGGGAGAGAGAGAAAGCATCAAGAACAGACAGAGAGGTCTCTACCTCCTAATTACTTTTGTTTGAGGAGGCTGATAGTTAATTAATCTACAGTGTCATTGTGTTATTCTGGAGAACCACTTGATTCACAGCATTTTCAATTAGCAGTCTTACTGAGAGGGAGGGTTCATTCAATGGGCCTTATATTATGACGGGCATCTCATTACGCCTATAGCTGTTAGACTAATCAATGGAGACATGATGGGAAAACCTATACAGGCTGCAACTCTCATCACAAAGAAATAACAATATGAATTAATTATGGAAAAAGTCATTCTAAAAGGAAATGCTGCACATTGGCATTTACATATTTAATTGCTACAATTGTATGGCTGAATACAGACTAATCCACCAGATGATGTATTTGTTGGGCTCTCTAACAACACTGCCATTACTGCGGTGGTCTGTAGTCCAACTAAACATAATGCCACTTACAATTTATCACAGTTTGCGACGCATCTTTTTAAAATGACCCCCCTTTTTTAATGTTGGGCGTGCAGTGGGTAAAGATGTCTGCAAGAAGTGGATGAAGAATATTCTATATTAATTATCATTATAAGTAATTTTGACCCTCTCTGAAAGTCCTGTGGTGGGTATTTTGTTTTTCATCACCAGGAGATTAATGAAATGATCTTGAATACCTATATAAAAAAAGTCATATTTTAAAATGTCTTATTAAATCTGCTAGCTAGTACAGTAACAGTAGTGTATTACACAGTACTTCATCACTAGAAATGTGTCAGATGGTTGAGATGTCCCCCGTTTCTCCTGTATCTATTCTGGCTATTGTCATAGACAATGTCTTGTTAAGGTCGCCATCTATATAAGAATCCTTCATCAGTAACTGGGGGCAACTGTCCAACGTTGTCAATCCAACTACCCATGTTGCTGTTACTGTCAGAGACAGACAGCTTGCCACCGCAGTAATGGTGGTGCTGCTAGATGGCGGAACACACAAATCAGCTGCTGGGTTCGTCTATAAAACGTCAGGAAAAAAGTCAAAATGCCAATCACAATATCCTCCGGCACTATGTGATGTCATTCAATGTCATGTTTTGTACAATCGACAAACCTCAAATATATTTCAATTACTATAATGTAACAAAAACACTATTTTTGCTATTTCAATGACTTAAAACCATAAGGTTTATTCTTGACCTTGGGGACACACATACAATTATTTCATGTTAACTATCTGAACTTTGTGACTTTGATCCTCTGGTCTTCTCAGATTAAATATAATTAACTTTCAAAACACAAGTCTGAGATGGGTTTGAAAGTGGCCCTGGGGTAATAAAATAACACCACTTTTATCTGACCTTTACAGGATGGATATGAAAGTTGTGTAGTGTTAAGCCCTAAGTGGGGTTACTTTTCATAGTTACCCAGCTAATGATTATAAATCAAAACCTGCTTTAAAGAAACTCAAGCAAGTCCAGCTGCCTTTGTGAAGCACTTAGCACAATGTATTATCTGAGTGCAATATCTGAGAGTGTGGTCGTAGAAAGAGCAGGAGGATTTCATGAAAATGTATTACAATTAGTATGGCTTCAAGGAGCATACACCTGTGAGATGTAATTGTTTATTTTCTGAAAATGAAGTTTATTGTTGGAGCAGCTGATGACAGCACAGCCTAGTGCGCCTGGTTTGGGTGATTTGATCCCATAAATCCCATAAAACAGTTGTTTCAAAAGCATTTGATGGCCATAATTTAACATGTAGTAGGTTCTGTAGGATGTCTTTGACATATTAAATAAACTTTGCATGTTTTGCATTCACTGCAGTGTTATTTAGTGGGTGGTAATGGCAACCTGCTTGATTCTGCCTTTAACCCAAGCAAGTCTACATTTATGCGTACTTAAACAAGTTATGTTATTAGTAATATATATGTGGAGGGATCAGAGGTTATTCTTGCATTTACATAGTGGGCTTTGAAGTACTCAAAAATGTCTCCATCAGGGGTTTCACACTGATAACAGCTCTATAGCAGGAGTTGTCAACAAACAGAACTGCTAAGTTAAAAGGCCAGCATCATACTGTGGATCTCTAGGTACAGCTTTGGATGAGAAATACACATAAATCCAGCGCTCACAGGGAGAGAGGACCTTCGGGTTGCATTTCCACATCTCTTTTTAAAGCCTGTCTTTTAAGTGTGTCTGCCACACCAGGGGCTTCAACACACAGGTTCAACTGTTAGGATGGGTTATCTTTCTCACTCTTCCTCCTGCTGCTTGAGGAGGTCAGAGGTTAATTCATCCAGTCCCCGGGTGAGACGGGACACAATGGAAGACAATTTCTTCTTCGCTGCAGGGCTTGGAGGCCCTGGCGGATGAATCAAACTTAATTAATACAGACAGAGAGAGAGAAGGGGTTCCACATTTTGGACGTAGGTAATCAAACAGAGCAGAGAGATGGACAGAGCTTCTAGCTCTTCTTCTTTCCCTCTCTTCTTTATTTTATTTTCTTGCCCTGTTCCACACAGACATCCATTCTCTCTCTCTCTGGCTCTTGTTTGCACTTCCTATCTCTCACTCAGAGACAAGAGAGGTTCAAGAGCGCAGGCAGGAAAATCAATCAAGATTGGATTGATAGTGTAAACTGACAGGCCGAAGAGGCAGCAAACCGTGATACATGAGCAGATTAGGATTGAGTGCATCTGCAGGAAACGGGTGTGACTACACGTTGCAGAAGAAGAAATAAATTACCCTGTCATGATTAGTGCAAGCACTTCAATGAGTACAGTCAGTAATCTATAGATTTCTTTACTTGAAAAATAACAACATTTCTCAGATTTGAAGGATGTTAAGAAGGTAGCCCTGACACTGTCAGTCATTTTCTTCAGCTTGATATCATAATGACAGGTGACATTGAACCTTTAAATGAATGTCACTGCATTTTTGTTGATCAGGTTGGATTAAACCTGTAACAATATCTAAATATTTAGAATCGTTGAAACAATAAGAACTTATTTTTCTGAGGAATGAACTAACCTATTTCACTTCTGTGGAAACAAATTACATCTAAAAAAAAATATTGTTATTATAAAACACTGACCTTCTGACATCCTGCGCATTACTAAATAAAAATCAGATTACATGCATACATCACTGTCCTTTGATGCCCTTGATATACTGATATATAGAAATACCAAATGTAAATACACTGAATGCCTATTGTAGAAAAAGTAGCCAGAAATTGCATGAACATGGGATTTGATTACGTGAAACTCTTCAGAATTCTAACTTTAAATCAGTCTAAAATTTGGGGAGACAATGTGGTTTTCGAAATTAGATAAAGTGCACCACATACACCGATCAGGCACAACATTATGACCACCTGCCTAATATTGTAAAGGTTCACCTTGTGCAGCCAAAACAGCTCTGACCTGTCAAGACATTGACTTAAGACCTCTGAGGGTGTCCTGTGGTGTCTGGCACCAGGGCGTTTTATAGTGGATCCTCTGGGTCCTGTATGTTGGGGGGTGGGGCCTCCATGGATCAGACCTGCTCCAGCACCTCTTACAGATGCTCGATCAGATTGGGATCGGGGGAATTTGGAGGCCCAGTCAACACCTTGGGACCTTTATTGTGTTCCTCGAGCTGTTCCTGAGCAGTGTTTGTGGTGTGTCAGGGCACATTGTCCTGCAGTCACACTCGTCACCTGTTACTTTTACAGAAGCATGTGCAAGAAAATGTGTGTGGAAGCCTGAGCTCATTATCTGACAGACATCTGGTAACTTTTTAGGCAAGTGGTTTAGTTTTCATTGTTTTTTTTCCTTTTTAAAATTTCATTTGATGCTGATTGCATTTCTTTAACAAATAGTGGAATTACATATCTCACTGCAGCTTTCACTGCTTGGTCCAATTGGTCAAACTACTCAACAGGCCAATACTGGGTGCAGCTGACTGCAGCCTTTGTGAAGAGATCTCATCTGCTGTTGCTTTGTTCTAATTAGTCACTGACCTTCATGCTCCTTCTCTGAAGTACCGGTTTTCTTCATCTTCTTGGGGGTTTTCATGAAAAGTGGAAAGATGGTTCGCAAGCCCAGGATGTCCACAAACTTATGGCAGTTATCTGCTCCCTCTGGTCCAATCATGCCATGGTCCAGGACCTTCAGAGCACTGGTGCGAGACAATTTCTTTTCTCTGCAGCAGAGAGAAAATTATGCTTTAGTCAGACATATTAAATGTTGGTTCAAAACATATAAAGAACATGCACATTTTCAAGTGCCCTGAAAATGTAGGGCCACCATTTCTACAGCTGTCACGCTGTTTTGCGTGAACTGGTAATAACACAACGCTAACTACGTATTATTTCAGCTTTGAGCATTTCTAGCAGAATCACTTCTATATATTTTTGCTTATGGGAATGACTGAATCCACTAAAGCATGGGTAAAAAAACAAAAAAAAAAGGTTATGCTGCTACAAAAAAGAATGTCAGTACTCAAAATGCTATGAAGTACATGCAAGAACGACTTGTAGGAACAGATTTGACTGAGATATGCCTCGGGGGCTTTTGATGTTGCTGTTAGAGGAAACGTCCTCTGTGGTACCACATGATGAATGTGACAGTTTAACATCACCTGCTGTATAATATTTTCTCGTCTATAATCTTCACATCCCCTTGACCACCTTCCATCTTAGTCATGGACCATTTTGCTCGAGCTGTAAGTCAACCCATTCACTTCTGTCACAGCATGCTCCTCTAAGGTCACATTGTTGAAAGCTGTACTATTAATATTTTCCAGTTATCTCAGATTCCCTATTGATACTGACATGGCTAAATTTACTACTTTCAATTTCTAAGTAAAATTTTTGTGATTGACACTTGTAGCCTGGTATGGGAATTAGGGGTTTTAATTATGCTGAATGATCAAATCTCACAAGCACGCACCAACTCATGAACACGCGGCATCCATCGTGTTGAAACGAGCAGTCTACAACAAATATGAACAGTTAATACTACGTTATGACATTTTTTAACCTTAATATAACAGCTTCAAAATTCATGTTGATGGTACACTGTCTTGTAATAGGGTGAATGGTGTTTCTGTCTTAGCTACTCCACCCGTCTATTACTTGTTTCTGCACTATGTAACTTCAGTGAGAGGGTAGGATCACAGTGTTACATACATGTTTACTTCAACATACAAGTTCATAAGTTTGTTTGCAGTTAGCACCTACATTACATCTGACAAATTGTTACGGACCAGAGATTTGTATTTATGACAGTAGTGTTGCACTCAGAAACTGTGGGGTACGCCAAATTGCACAAAATGCCAATTTCTACATAAAGAGTTTGGTGGATCTGATTCAGAAGAACACTCATACAAACAACGCTCAAAGAAAAAAGTACAAAGCTCAACATAAGAATACCAAAATGTTCTCTTGCATGAGAAAACATTTTTGATTTGAGATTTCCAGCACACTGCAAACTCAATAATATTCAACAAACTCCAATTCCAACAACAAACATTCCACTCACAAGTTTTTATTGTTAGCCAATCAAAGTCCTGTACACTGCATGTAAGAACTCAAAATGAATCCAATTCATTTTAAAAATACACCGCCAATTTTTCTATGGCACCCAAGAACAAAGAAAATTCCCCAAATGTTTTCTTACACACAACTTACAGTTAAGCTATGGCAAAATCAGAGTATACATTCAACCACAAAGAACATTATTCTCATGATGAGACATAGAAATACCTTCAATGAAATCATGGAAAATAAATGTTTCACCTGAACCTTTTTCAAGGTAGCAAATAAATCCAACAATAAATTACCACAATCAATCTCTAAAGAGCGTTGCTCTCTCAAATGAATCAATTGTAAAATGTTTTATTCACCCGTTTTCCATCATCGAAGCACTGGCTGTTTCCCACTCTGTCTACATCACCCACCACCCAACCCCGACTCCAAGCCTCCTCTCAGGAAATGTAGCTGTCTGTCACTGTGTCATTTCCTCCATTCCCTCCAATGACAGATGACAGTGTTTATCTCAGAGGAGGGACACATATTTCAGGCAGTTGAGTCTGGTTCTCCAGACAGACACATTACATATGATGGACGGTTGGAGAGGCCAGGGGGGAGCGATACACAGTGTATTTTCTGAAGGGAAACTGGGCAATTCAGATGTGGACAGCTGACTTAACTCAACATCCCCGTGTCGTGAACTATGCCGTCGTCAACACACAATGTCCATGTCTGCTGTGCAACACCATGACGGCAGCAGTTTATGACTCGACACAATTTTAGATGAGACCAAACCACTCAGAGACTCAAAGTCTGACCAAAACATTCTCAGATGTGATCAGGAAACGGCAACATCCCTTTGTATTACAAAGCAAAATTCAAAACATAAACATGACGATTAGAACATTTAAAGATTAGCAACAGGCAATATGCTTATTTTCCGGGATTAGTAGAAATGGCTAAATTTCCCATCATCACTCTGTATCAAAACGTGACCAGAAGAATATAAATGTGATACCTTAGGGGTCTATGACTAATGCATATCAACGGCCTGATGTGGTAGGTCACATCCATCTACTTTTGAAATGGTATCGACAGGTGAAATCCAACACTGAGCTATACGTCAGTTATGTCAAAGGGACCTGCAGCTGTCCATCCGTGTTCACCAATGTTCATATTTTAAACAAAACTCACGTTTGTTACTCTGTGCACTAACGTTTACGCAGAATCACATAGATCAGAAATGTACTTATCTTGCCTTCTTGCAATTTCACAATTAATTTCTAAAAGACATTTCATGGTCTGCTCCTCCTCCCACTTTTCTGTCTTTTTCTTCTTCCTTTTCCCTGATGACTAATTTAACAGAAATGGGTTCTTGCATTCAAATAATGAGATATCGATCCAAGTCTTAAATCTACATCTCCAGTGATGTGATTATCAACGCACAGGTTCAGACGCTGTGAAGGTTTCATAAATGCGTGTAATGTGTCTTTATGACTCTTTAAGGTCACATCACTGCCTTTGCTGCGCTCCGCCCACTGGTGATTGATTAGACCGACGGTCTCATCAGGCAATAGGGCCGACAGACGTGCTGTTCAGTGTAGCGCTTAGGATATGAGTGTTCAAATTTTCACAGTACAGAGAGCAGTGGAAGAAAAAGGCTCTGAGCAGAGCTGCGAGGCCCAGATTGTAGATCAAGAGATGTTTTGTGCTGGGCTCAACACCGTATATTCTCCTCTTAAAGAATATCTTTTATAGCACTGAAGCATTTATCACGCGTTTGTTGTAAATTCCACCTTACTATAGCACTTCAGTGTGTTGTAGGAGGTTAATATTACACCAGGAACAATCTTCATACATAATGCATTTGTGTTTCTGGAGAATGTGTGAGGAGTTCTGCAAAAACAAACCTATTAAGTGACGCTGATTGTATCTAATTATTAACTGCAGTACTGCAATAAAGATTTTTTGCATCTCTTAAGTAGATGAGTCTTAAGACTTTGCCAAGTAACATCACCGATTTCCTCCTATATTGCATCTGCATTCAAGTGACACAGTATGCACAGTACCATTTAAAAAGAACTACCCTGCCTCAACTAAATACAACTGATGCAGCCACTCAAGTTAAATAATACACTTGGAGGTCTTCATAGTTTTGTAGTTTTGTCTAAATTTGAAAACTGCTTGCAACACAAAGGTCGCTGTTGCCACAGCTTCCCTCAAGACATTTTAAAACAAATTGAGAAGAAAGTTCTTTCCCACAGTTCAATGGTCCCTCAAGATCTTTCATCTGTTTCATAACAAAACTAAAATAATAGCTTTTCAAATATTAACTAAATAGTCTGCAGTTGTCTCTATATTTGTGGACCTCTAAAAAACATTGTTATTAAAGTTTTCTTTACCAAAGTAGCCCTTTCTGAGCAATTAATTAACAGTAACAAAACACTGCAATCATTAGTCCACCATGCATGGTGGTTAAACAAATTGGTAAGAGATAATGAACAAGAGGATGACGTAATGAGTGACTGTCAAAACCATGTTAGTGATAAATAAAAAATTTATTCCCAGCCACACATCTGAAAAATTAGAAAATACTGTTGAGTTCATAATAACTGGATGTTGGTTATGTTAGTGCCGTAAAGTAAAATGTGTTTTATCACAAGCTCAATCTACTGATTTCTAGGGTGCTACGATCCATTGACTCCGATCAATATATTGATTTAATGATAAAATCATCAATGCGAAGTGAAAACATCGATCCATGTCAGCATCTTTTAAGATATGCCTTTATTTTGAAAGGTCCTACGGCACGTCGGTGTCACTTTTTCCATCAAGTGCACCTCCTTCCACAACATTCAAACAGTGCTAATGACGGCTGGATCATGGCTAGCACCAAAGAGAAAGACGATGAGGATATTTACTACCCTTGCAGGAAGAAATAAGCAGCGTGGGAATATTTCGCATTTCGGAGAAAAAAAACGGTCAACAGACAAACAGGGCATCTTACTTAACCATCCACTAACTTGTTGCTCTCCCTACAGCAATATTAGCTGCTATGTTTACACCCAGACCGATTTCCATTGTGCTATTGAACTACATTTTGTATGTAGTGATATTTATCACTGCCATGAGCGATAACAGCATTTCTTAGAATAAAAACACGATCAGGATTGACAGCAAGCATTAGTTAGCTTATCTAAACAGCAAAAGAGCACCACCTGTTACTCTAGAGTTTTTGAGCACTATGAGCCTGATTAAGCAAAGCTCTTATGAGAGGGTCACCATTTTGTTGTTATCATGCACAAGGATGCACATGCACACACCAGTCGTTGGGCCATGCAGTGCAAATTCCTACAACCAGTCTAGACTACAACCAGTCTTACCCCTTTCCACTGGTTGGTGTTGCAAAGAAAATGTTGTAATATGCCAAAAAAAAAAAAGGCAAGGAAGAAGACTGCAAGCTAGCAAACGCAGACACACAATTCTTTTGTTTGTTTACTAGGAAGCTGCGCATCTGACAAAAGAGGAAAAATATACATCTAAATTAGAAAGATTAAAAGAAGCAAATGTTCCACTTCCACATTCAAGTAGCCTCGGAGCGAGTGCCACTGCTGCAGTCTCACCTGAGCATGAGATTCATAAGCTGAAGCCCTTCCCCTCTGAGGAATCGGTCCCGATTGGCTGGCAGCATCAGGCAGGAACAGAGAGCATCGAAGAGGTTCTCCATCATCTCCTGCTCCTCGGCTGTGGACGGGTTGTGACGTTTGAACACCTGAGAGGGAAGGAGAAGGAGGAGAGAGCATTTAGAAAGGACACCCAGGAAGGCGTGTTGCTCGTGCATGAGAAGGAACTTTGTCGAGCAACAGTCTCTGAAACTGTTTATTAGAGTAGTTTGGGATTGAGGGCGGTATGTGCTCTTTTAATGATGAAAGCAAATAATCATAACTTTACAAAAAATACTAGCCAGGTTCGCAGAATGATTAAGAGAACAGAGAGGGGATAGGAAGGAAAAAGCAAAGTTCTGGTCTTAATTAGAGGGTTATAAAAAATAAATCAAATGTCCAACTCTTGTTGGCTGAGTACCCAAAATGTCACAGGGTGTTCATGACAGCCATCCATGCATTGATAGGGCTAATCGTAAGGCCAAAATTAAGGTTAAAAAGGGGCTTGGCATACACTTACAGGTTATGCACTGTATACATCTGAGAAGTTATTGTGCTTTACCTCAGCCAGGCTCACTTGGATGACAGGTAAATTAGAAGGGTGGTAGTAGGGCAAACTAAAAAATAGAGAGTTAAGCAAAAAATCTTACAGATAGTTGCTGCAGTAACACATCGATGCCATCCATCTCTCCCAATAGTTCTCTGGTATCTGTGAGAGAGAGAAATAAAGAGGGAAGCAGACTAAGAGATACAAATGGAGTAAAAAGGACAACGGGTAGATAACATTGAGATAGCTGCAAAAAAACAGACATTTAGGGAGTGGGATGGAGGACAAAAAACAGTTTGAGAAAAAAGGTTTAAGTAGATGAATGAAGTAAGCAAAAGAGTACAATTCACAGAGAGGGAGGGGGTGGCTGAAGTGCAACAGAGGCATTCAATGAGCTTAAACACTGACGAACACATTGACCATGGGGGACCTCCAGAGAAAGAAAATGAGGAAAATTGAAGGCACTGATAAATATACTGTTAGTCTACAGAAGTTATTCCATCTTCTTTTAAAGTTATACAACAATGCTCTGCCTCATAGCAGCACAAATGACTTACATTTACGGATCTCAACGAAAATGTGTGCTTTGCATTTGTAACTTTCTTTAGGTAGTAGAGCGTTCATAACAAACGGCAGAATTTTACTGAAAAAATTTGGTGCGTCTACAAGAGCCCGACCGATATATCAGTTGGCTGATATTGGGCTATCACAGATCTAACTGTATTGGTATATATGTTGTCTGATATGTGTTCACATTAAATGATTGTTTTTAAATTCTGATCAAAGTTTACCGTTTCAGTGCACTGATGTTTGGACAAAGTTTGATGTAAACCTGTAAAATATTCTGCCTTCATGACATATCTTTGTCACAAGTTTTTGATAACCACATTTGAGAGATTACTGCAAATAAATGTGTATATTTGCAGATCAAGTCAATATCGTAATGTTCTACTCCCTAATATCAGTATCGGTGCTTAATAAAAATAGATTTTCCCTGCTCGGTATTAAAATTTCACATTTTGAACAGGATGCAGTGGTTAAACTGCTATCTATGCGTATTCATAGACAGTATTTAAATCACTGCATTAACTGCATGTGCACCAATCCATGTAGCAAAAATTTGAGACCTGCTCAAGATAATGTTTTCAGACATCGCTCTATAACATTACAAGCAGAACGGCAATCAGCAAGTAAGGGGGATGTTTCGACAGTTCTTGACAAAATAACCTTAATGAATGTGCAGTGCAAGAAACGTTAAACTTACTTATCAACAACTAGGGTTGATGACTGGCCATTTAAGCACAAGGAGAATAAAGTGAAGACAGATAACAGGAAATCCCATCACTTCATTTGTTAGCAGTGTCAGCACTATGATGCTACCACCGCAGAGAAGATTAATCTGCCCATCTCAGCATGGTGACTGGAGATATGGTCCACTTAAGCTTTGTGGAAGGAGAAGGCTTCTGTGACATGATGGTGTTTGTTGAGCCGGAGTACGAGCTAATATCACGGTGAACAAGATATATGAGGAAAAACACTGTGAAACTAAGGGCTGATCTGCAAAGTGCCAACGAGGTAGCCATTACTACTGACAGCGGTGTTAAAGATGTGTCACTAACCCTGACTCCTACCTGCACGTCTGCTTGGGTGTTTATTTGCGGTTACTATTCTCACGTTAAATATTTTAGTCTCTGAATATTTAATGCAATACTTGAATATGAAAATTACTTCAATTACTCCCATCCCTAGAATTGACAGGGTTGAAAGGAGGAATGAGATGTTTTCTCCTTCCCAGCAGCAAAAGCCTTGAGAGAAGATGTTTAAGTCAAACTTGACAGCAAGAAGAAATATTTACATTCAAATTAGAACATCAAGGATTTTCCCCAATTGTCATTTTCCTATTAGTAGTGGTGTGATATGCCGTATTCTTACTTCAAGACACTGACAGTATTTTAATAGGGAACATTATTCATGTGAAAAATAACTTTTTTGTTGAATTTTATTTTGGATTTAAAGGGGGAGGATAAATAGAGGCAGCACTGGCGGAAAAGAGAAGAACCAGTGTAAAATGAATCACGACTCCCACTGAATAACAATACAGTTCGTACCATTAATGAGAACCTGTCCAAGGACCTGATAGTCCTGTAGCTATTTGGGGCTTTACAGGGTTTTAGTGAGGGAGGGAAGGGTGGAGGAGACAGCAAATTGACAAGGAGAGAAGAAGAATAGAGATACTGCAGTAGGGGGAGTGGGGGAAAGAGGAGAGATGGAAAGTAGACAAATGGAAACATGGAAAGTAATATGAAATCAAAGAGTAAAGGAGCAAAATGGTGAAGAAAATGGGACAAATAAGAGACAGTGATGGGAATGGTAATAGAAAGAGATGGAAAGAACACAAAATGGAAGGAGGAAAGAAGGCTGAAAGAGAACAACAATAAGATGGGTATAATATAAAGATAAAAAAAGAAAGAAAATAACAGAATAGGGTGAATAAAGTAAAAGTAGGAGAGGAAAGGAAAGAAAAGGAAAGGAAAAAGGAGAAAGTGCATTTTCTGCCTGTTTGAGAAAGCTGGGAGGTGAACGAAAGCGAAGATAAATTAGCATCATTTGGAAGCCAGAAACCATTTACTGAGACACACTTACTGTCATTGTTTTGCAGCAAGATAGCCAGGATTTCACTGCAGTACAGCTTGTTAGCATCAAACGGCATCTTTGCCTGAGAGCAGAAGGGAAAGAGACCAAATTCAAATTAGCCACTCATCCTGAGAAACTCTGTTCTCCAGAGTCCAAGTATTCTGCAACAAATCATGTTGTTTCTAACCATCAGCAGAGATTCTGCCTGGTAAATTATACAACTGTTGGATACAGCAACAGCAAGTTATAATCTTTTCATTTCTGGATCACATCACTCAAATGTACATTTCAATGTTTGCATACAAGCGCATGTTCAAACTAAAACTACTTCAGTATAACCTAAATTACTTCAGTGTATCATCATCACATGGGCGATTTCTACACATATCAGTCAAATTTCAGTGTTCTTAACAACCCAATAGTGAAGTGAATAAATGTAGTTATAATACAATATTGTAGGCAAGTCTGACCAACTGAGCCTAAAATCAGATTTGAAACAAGTGAAGAAATGGAGTCATACAATTTCACCAATTTACAAAGAAAACTAGTTTGTTTCTTTTGTGGAAGCGACTGATATTATCTCGTGGAACGATGCCCACAGAACAATGTGAAACACATCATGGTGAACTGTGCATGGGTGACCACACCACAAAACAACTTGTCTTGTTTAAGAGGAATGTGACTTACTACTACAAGCATTTTTTTTGTAGAACAAGGTTTTGCAGTAAAGAAAATAAGCAAGGCTGCAACTAATGATTAATTTCTTGATTGATTAATCTAGGGTTATTTTCCTGATTAACAGTTTGGCCTGTATGTCATCAGAAAACAGTTACAATTGCCATCACAATTTCCTCCAACCAGAGGAGATGGAAACATATTTAAGTATAACATTAAGTAAAAGCAGCAAGTTGTCACATCGGAAAAACTTAAACAGGAGACTATTTGGACTTTGCATTTAAATTAGTTAAAACAATGAATCCATTACAAATAGCTGCTTATTCATTTTCTGTGAATTAACTAACTGATCAATCGCTGCAGCATTAAAATCAAATTTAGTCAATGCTCTGCTACATTCTTACCTTAATTCTCTTAAGCAGCCACTGCATTAGTCCCTGCTGAGCTGCCTCGGTGCACAGGCCTGGTCTGAACTCTGCCATATTTTCTATGATAGCTGAGGAAGAAAATAACAACAATTAAACATCTAAATTCAACTTCTAAATGTGTAATTTGACAAATATGGACAGAATCCAAAGATAACTCCAAAAACATAGGGGGCAGCATATCACCACAGTAACTTACAACTGCTGCTTTTTCTAGCTATCCTTGGCTGTAGCTAGGTACTGTTGGCTCAGTTAACCGTGAAGCCAGTGGCCCCAAAGTTTGCCGAGACCAAGATCTCGTATCACGGGGGGAGTCACCACAGGTACAGTACGGAGGTGATTTATAGCAGCTCTGACAGCATCAGCAGCTGTTGAAAATGGCGTGTAGGGCCAGATTATTTTCACATCTTCTTCGGTAGGGGGAGGATTTGTTTAGATCAAACCAGAGGTGATTGTAGAAAGACAAACCAAGATTGTTTTGGCGACTTGTATGTCGTTTATGTCGAGTTTGAATGAAGTGTGTTTTACGATCCCCCACAGGGATCAAAAACGTATTTCTGATTCTTATTCTGCTTCTGGTGAGTTAACAGGGCAATTAAGATCGTCTTATTGTGGTAGAAGAGACAAACTGAGGCTGTATTTTTCTGTTCTTCTGTATTTTCTTTCATCACATTTTGTAAGTATAATTTGTAATATTACACTAAAAACTAAGGGGGGCTTTTAAATGAAGTGACTGCCACTGGCAGGATCTCTCTGCTGAAACTCATCTCTTGTGGTACAAAGTGGTATTACGAGACGAGGCGGAGCTAGCTGGTTAGCATGCCAACTTCAGTAGATATCTCTCCGACACAGTACATAGATGTCTTTGACATAACATCAACACTATTGTTTCTTCACTCAGTATCAGCATCTACCCTCAACTGAGGTGTTGGACAGAGAATTGAATTGAATTTGTCCATCCACACAGTCACACAATACTGGTTAGGTGTCAGACGACATTTGTTTAAGGCTGTCACACAAAATATGCTCAACTCAAACACAGGTGGTTTAATGGGAGAATAACATCTGGAGACATTTGTGTTATGGAATTTTCAGCATGGTTGACACGTTGAGTGATCCAGAGGGGAAAGTAAAACAACGGGTTATTGGTGCATCTGCTTCAGTACATGCTAGCATTTTAGTATGGAGTCTATAATCAAACACATTTTGAAGGAGGAGAACTGTGAAATACAACAGCATCTTTTTATAGAGAGTTTGTCTGGGTTGTGTCGCAGCTACTTCTAATATTATCAAAGCTGCCTCTGCCACATGATATCTCTATCACAGCAGATTGTCACAGAGGAGGACAGAGAGAGAGAAATAGATTGAGGGGTGGTGATGAAAGGATGGAGAAGACGAAAACTGAGGGGACTGAGAGAAGGCAAATAAAAGAAAAGTGGGGAAGCAGATGGGAGGCAAAGGGGTTTAAAGACAAGTCGAAGATGAGGGATGGAAAGCATAACAAACACATGAGAAAAAAGAAATAAGACGAATAAAATACAAAGGAGCAACATCTGGAGAGAGAGGCTGCAGATGATAGAGAAACGTTGAGAGGAAGAAATGGAGGAGATGGAGAGGAAGGGTGCTGAGGGAGAGAGAGGAAGGGCCTTTATCAGTGATTCAAACAGAGCAGACAGACAGCATCCTGGAGGACAGCGGGCTCAGAGCAGAGAGCAGCCAAGGCAGACAAAAGGCTTATTCAAGCTTGGAGAGCTCCCTTGATAACACACATACACACACAGAGAGACACACACACACTTGAATAGAAGATGCACTAGCACTGCTCCCTCAATATAACCCACACTCACACACAGAGCTGAATACATACACACACCTAAACGGCCCTCCTGACACTCTGCCTCAATCTGGCAACAAAGAAAAAAATCATCTCAGTAGACTCATTCAACACAAAAAGAGCTGAGAGGCAGAAAAGTCGGATTCATGCGAGGCTAAATACAGAGACCATGACTTCTCAAACTATCTGCTGGCCCATGCCCTTCTCTTAGACCTTGTGTCCACATTTAATGCTGTTCAACCTGTGACACAATCACTGATTCTGCCTCATTGTTATGGCTCAAATTGAGAAAGAACTCACACCTCATATTTAAAAAGTAATGGTGGTATTAATTGCTTCCTCCTTGTCAAAACATTTAAACGAGACACTGACAGCTTCATTTGTCCGTCAGTGAAAAACTCTAAGACACTTGTCAACAGAAGGACAGACTGTTAAAGCTTGAAGAATACAAATAAAGTTAGTCTACGCCCTCTGTGTAATGTCAAACCCAAGTCAAGGAGGACTCCCTGTCACTGTGCTGCCAAAAGCTCTAACACTGGCTCATACACACCTTAAAAAAGGCACACCTCCCTCTGGAAGAGCTTGTCACGTTTCGGTACCAAACAAGACGAGTGCGATCAATTATTCCTGCTCTGAATATTCAAATGTTATCGAGCTCGCCGTCTTCATCGAAACCTCTTTTTTATCGTGTGCGGTATAAAACCATAGAGGAGAGTCTCTGCAGTACCTACAGTACAGTGTGCAGCAAAATCTGTCCCAGATATTTGTCCCACATGTTTTGAATACAAATGAACACACAATGTCGAGCAGCCACTGAAATCATCTTCTGTTCTAGTTTAGTTTAGTCTAGTTGTTATACTGCTCATAGGAACAGCTTGATTTGTTACTTACATATATGAATGGAAAGATTTGTTAATTGACTTTACGCATTTTAAACAAGTGCTCCAACTCCCTGTCGATTTTGGTTGTGTTGGTTAACATCTGCTGCTTGTGATGAACTTGCACCTGCATTTTAGCTCATTTCTGATCAGTATCAGTGGAAAATGACTTGATGTCTTCCACAGTAAACATCAAATGCTATATACATGGCAGCACTGATTCAATCAACTGTTACCGTTATTATGTTCATGGTGACTCAGTTGGTAATAATGTTTTTCTAATGTGTATATGTGTGTGTGTATTTAACAATGGGATATTATAAGAGAGGTTGAATGATATATCATGAAATCATACTTCATCTACACTTGTTTGAAGGCTCATTTCACACTATCTCATACATCTATATGAGGCTTAGAAAGTCAGACATAAACAACATTAGTCCAACCTGGGCTTACTGTATGATAAGCTAGTTTAACTGGTCTAGGATTCCCTTCAAAGAAGTGATTAATGTTTGAATATAGTATGTCAAGTTTGCCGCTGTTTGATTTAGATTTATTTTGCATACATTGGAAGGTGACTGCATCTCTGTAGGGAAACGTATGTAGGTCCACTAGCTGAAAATATACTGCATACAGTACATAATACCTTTACTGAGTCTCAGTCTAGCAGTTTGCTGTAAGATAAACCGTGCCTGAGTGTCACTGTTAAGGCGTCAGTGTTCATCTCCTTACCCAGTGTGTTGTAGATGCCATCAGCCTCCTCCTTCACCTGTTCGTCCAGCCGCTCCATGTTCTGCACCAGCAAGGCCACCACCTGACCCTCCAACTGCAGACACAGGCAGATGAAGTTTAAGACGGAGTTCTGACACATTTTACTACAAGAGGTAAATCCAAGTCTGTCGGGGATTAAACATTTTAATCCTCTACATAGGTACTATAAAACCCTTTCAGAGATTTCCTCACACTTTTCATTTGCTAAAAGTATATTTCTTTTTGTGTATTGATCAGTGGGCAGCTACAATTGGTTGTATTACTCATCATTTGAACAGAACACTTTTTAATTGTCACAACTTCTAAAATCTTCCACCATGTTGGTATGTGTCTGTAGGAATTATCTTTTTAGTTTGCAGCATTACGTGATGTTTCAGGGAGGGTATCTATGTTCCTAAGCTTCTGTATTCCCAGCGTGCTATGTTCCCAGGGTCCTATGTTCCCAGGGTCCTATGTTCCCAGGGTGCTATGTTCCCATCATTCAATGTTTCCAGCGTCACATGTTTCAAGCGTATTATATCCACCAGTTTAATATTCCCTAAACAAACTTGACCCCTTTCAAGTTAAAATATGTTTAAAATATTATGTCAGTTCCTTTGTCTGTTTGTTTTTTAATGGAACAAGGCTTCAAAACAGCAATATAAACACAACCCTGACCCTTACCCATACAGTAGTGCATGAGAACAGAAAACCCCTTTGACAAGTTCCCACAATAGCCTACATCTTATCAAGCACAGAGCTGTGGAACACATTTTCCAGGTTCCCATTAAGTGCTATATTGAGCATAGGACCCTTGGAATATAGGAATGACCCCATGTTTCAGAAGAAAACTGACAAAATCACCTCACAAAGAGAAAGAAATGTAAAGACAGGTATGACAATGTGAATGTTTGAGTCTTGGCAGAAGAAACTCAGTTCCTGTCCGAGTGTCTCTGAACATGTCCAAGTGTTATCAGTCAAGTCAAGATCGGAGACTCATAGCCAAACAGCGCTCGCGGGGTGCCGCCTCGCTGGACAAAAGTACAATTACAGATGAAAGAAGACGGACAGTCGACAGAGATTTATGAGCCACCAGAGAGCGGTGTGGATCATTCTGATTCATCTTATCAAGGATGCCACCTGGCCTTCTGGCAACAAGGACAGAGGAGCTGGAAGCATTACAGAAAAGAGGAGAGACAAATGGAGTCAACCAACCCTTGCTGCCCCAAAACGGTTTCCCTTGGAAGAAGTTGAAAAGTAGAGTGTAGTTTATGGGCACTCCATTGCACAGTAAATGGACTGCATTTATACTAAGCATTTATCCTGAGAACGTTTCAAAACCACCTGAGCTACTGTCCAAACTGCTGTCACATCTGTTTCTGTCAAGGGTCTTTGGCCTTATCCAGACTGCCAGTCAAAATCTGTTTTTTTGGCAAATCGAGATTGTATGCAGATTCAACTTAGAAAGTCTGGACAGCAAAAGAAAAAACACATGAAATGTGATATTTGCAAACTGTACCCAAGCTACATTTGGAGCTATTTTGAAATGTGATTGCAATCAGATTTGTACAGATGCATCTCAGTTTGGACACTAAGGCCACTCAAATTGGATTTCTAAGTGTCTTCTGCACACTAGCAACCCGACACAAAATAACGTCAAATCCACGGGGATGGAGACGGAGCAGAATCCATGTTGCTACAATCAGTCAGTCATGTTGAGATTTTCTGCTCAACAACTTGAGAGTGCAATTTTTTGGAGGGGATACACAAATCCGACCTGATCGTTTGCAAATAACAGTGCAGACAGTTTGAAATGATTTAAGATTTGCCTGCAGACTGAACAAAGCCTTTGACATTTGTCAAATTGTCTGTTCCTGTCAGATACTAACCAGCCAGCTAGCCAACTAAAAGAAAAACCTCAGGATGGGCTTCAAAAAACCCCAGAGAAACATCTTCTTAAAAAGGTCATATTATGCTTATTTTCAGGTTTGTACTTTTATTTGGGGTCCTAGTAGAATAGGTGTACATACTTTAACTATCAAAAAACACATTTATCACTTTTCTCATATGGTGCATTGCTTCAGCATCCCTTTTCACACTGTGTGTTGAACGCTCCATTTTAGCAACAGAGTGACACATCCCGCCTCTGTTCAACCTTTGATGAGCGTTGCCCATGTGCATTACTTCACGGGTCATGCCGAGTAAGGTAGTGTGATCTAAGGACATTAAAATTAATCCAAAACAACACCACTACAGCTGGTAACCATGGCTGCTGTATAGCTGTATATATTTCATAATATTTATATAAATATATATTTATATAAATATACATGCACCTTTTACATGGACAAAAATGCTACATAACACAATAAAGGAAAGGCTTAAACCCAAAAGGTATAATATGACCTCTTTAAGACATTATCCTACCAATTAGTGGAAAACTGAAATACATTATTTTAACCAACAACAAAGCAGCAACACGACTAGTCACACAACTTTGGAAAAGGAAATCAAATTACCTGCAATTAAATTGGTATGACAATGTCAGATTTCCTATGGAGCTTCTAACATGCAGGTTTGTTGTATCCTCAAGCACATGTAGGTCATGGACTTCAAAGTTGTTCTTTTCTTACCATAATAAATAGAAGAGTGCTGTGGTTCGAAGCCAACTACCTACACAGTGTTACGCTATGCCTGCTCTTTTCTGTGTTGGTCAAACCAGGTCATGACTGCTTCTCTAAAAGTGTGACATTTTCTCACTCTGAAAAACACTCTGCCCAGCCTGAGAAAAAGCCAGTCATTGTTCATGGGTAAATAATGTGTCCCAAAATCACAATTTCATACATCACGGTAGCGTCTCCTTCACTGAACTACTCTATCACATGGTCAAATATGGAGTCAAACTGAACATCAGACAAAACCTCTCATTCATTGTAGTAAGAAACAACGACCAACATCCCTGATGACTGCCACTGGGATGTAACCTGGCATAAAGCACATTCATGCCAACAGATTCTTTGATAAAGTGTCACAGTGACGGCTGGGCCACACAATTCTTTCCTCCATTATAGGTCTATCAGCACATTATTGTAGTTTGACCTTTGTCTGTGTCACTCTAAATGTCAGCACACATAATGGGGCTAAAAAAAAAAATCCTCCCTGTTTCATAGACAACACGACAGGCCGAGTGACAAAAAAAGAGAGAGAGGGGCGGAGACGCAAAGAGGAGATGTTAAACAGAGAGCTGATGCCAACAGACACAGCTGGAGGGTGACGAAGAAAAGCTTTAGAAAAACGCACGGGGTGTGAGAGAAGATGCTATATTTATATGGTTGACATTACACTTCGAATTTGTTTTTCCCCTCAACAAAGTTCTTGTCACCTTCTAAATTAAATCTTAAATGTATTTAATTGCCATGACAACTAACACTGGCATATAGCTAAAAAGTGCACACTAGACAAATGACTATAAGACAGAAAGCACAAAGAAGTTGCACTTTATTGCTCTAGTTAAATTACATTGTTTGTTTACTAAAACAATACTAAATACTAAAAAGGATTTAAATAGAGAAAGAAAACATATTTATATTCTCTTTCTCTATTTAAATCCTTTTTAGTATTTTTAAGTCTACTTGTTTAATGTCCCTTGTACTTATTGTATGTCTGTCTACCTGCTACTGTCACAAGTGAATTTCCCCGATGTGGGATGAATAAAAGTCTAAAGTCTTGTTTAGTTTACAGAAACGTGTTTCAGTCAATAAGAACAAACTGACACCTTGCTTTGATACATTGATACCGTTAATCAATCAATCCCCTTGGCCTGTTTCAGTATTAGCTCCACAAAGTGCTGCTTCATCAACATAATCAAAGACTGATGTAAGTCCTGAACTCACCAGAGCATCTATGAGCACCTCAGCACCCTCCTCGCTCTCATGGAGTGTGTCGATATCTGTCAGCTCCTGTAACAGATCTACCACTGCTATGGCAACATGTGGATCAGGCTAAGGACAATATGAGCTTGTGTTAAAAAGAGAAAACTGATTTGTGCATTACACTCCAATGACTCACAATAAAGTTAACAAAAAGAAAAAGATAAAAATCGATGCAGCAGTCTTCATCATTATCAAAACCTGGTGCCTACATTACCCACTATGCAACTGTGCCGTGTGACATCACTTGAGGCAATTTATCCAACTTTGAGCAGCTTCATCTGGAGCCACCAAAGGCTTGATATAACTTTGTATAAACAGACTGTAGAGTGACGGACTTTGATGTGTAAAGTTGGTGGTTCCCCTTTAATGAGTTGTTGGAGCATCTCAAGACCTCATTTTCTCATTTAGTCTGTTCAACATGACCACAGAGAATTGTATTCAATGATTATTGAGTTTTGTTCTATATAGTATATATAGTTAGTTATGTATTTATTTGTAAAGATAATAGTTTGATTGTGTTTTTCTTTCCAAGGCTGTATGCGTTTATTTGAATTTTAACCAATTTACCTTTAAATGATTCCCTGTTCCCACTTTTTAACAACTGATAATAAATTCTGCTATAATTCACTTAAATTTACAGTTACACTACATATTATAATGGAATTGTTAAGTATATTATTATTTTTTTTTTTTTTTAAATAAGGCTGGCAAAATTCTATAATTTTTTGGAATACGAACAAATACCACGAACACAAAAATCAACAATGTGTGACTCCATCTCTCAATACTTTTTGACTCCCCTACTCTGCCTGTGGCTCTCAAGCCTGAGCCTATTCAGTCGTATCGAGGATGAAAATATTTAAAAATGGTTGAGTTGTTCCATAAAACAGCTGAGCATTGTAGTTTTTAACAA
Source organism: Pagrus pagrus (assembly GCF_965226575.1). NCBI lineage: Eukaryota > Metazoa > Chordata > Actinopteri > Spariformes > Sparidae > Pagrus > Pagrus pagrus. The sequence goes on from NC_140195.1 coordinate 25,712,349, forward strand.
ATGCTTCTGAATTCACGCTCTTGTATGTAGATTGATTAAATAAACTACAGTGCCCAGTGCATCATGTGCTTCATTGATGTGTTTTTAACAGTTTGTTGGAATTCTATGGCATACAGGAATAAGATATATCAGGCCTTGGCTACACAGGCAATACATCCAATGTGACATGCCATTTTATAAACAGGATGAATGGATCAATTTGACCAGACAGTCTGAAAACATCTAGAAGTGAAAGGATATCAGTGTTTTCATGGCTGAGGAGGCCGAGCAGTGAGTGGACAGCATTGAGCTCCACCAGCAGGTGGTAGAGGTCTGGCATTGTGGCGATCACGTGCATTTCCTGGATAATGTCGTTCAGATCCAGCTCCGACTCCATGAACCTGGTTTAAGGGGCGAGAAATTTTGGTTAGCATGTTAGCATTCATGTTAAAGTGCATACAAGGAAATACAGTTACTAGTTATATAGATATCCTGTCATGAACTCAAGAGCTTGACTGCTGCCTTTTCAATAAAGTTCATTTTGGTAATAATGAGGCACAGTATAATGTGAAGACACACTGTAATAAGTTTTGCTAAATCCACATTAAATTTGGTTTAATTCACATACTCAGTCAGTTATTAGAATATGTGACAAAGGGAGCTTACTTCTCTGGGTTGTCGGGAAACTTAATCCTCAGTTCTTGATTTTTGTACGACCTTTTCTCAAAGGTCAGGATCATTTTCTTCACGGAACTCTCATCCACTGGTTCTGCCTGTTTGATTAGTACATAAAGAAAAGAGAAGGGAGGGGAAAGGTTGAAGAAGGAAGACAGAGAGAAAGAAAGAAAAGTCTTCAATTGAGGAAACTGCTGCAATAACAATTAAGACACATTAGGGCCGCTCTAATTATGTGAGCGGAGCAGAGAAGCCAGATATTCTCTACAATCGGGTGGAATGTGAGTGTAGGTCAGTGAAAAGGGAATGTGTTTGACCTCCTGATGGGTTAAAAGCCTGTAAATTGCTGGACAGATAATGACAGGTCAGGAAATTTCAATTGTCTGACATTATGGAGCAGTGCAGCACTTTGCTCTGAGTAGCTCTTGACACAGTGAATACTTCAAATTGCTGCAGTGTTGGGTAGTAAGAACAGCATAAAGGATGTACAGTTTACTAAGGAACTACATTATATGGAAGCATTTGGTACTGATAACTTAAGCTTTCCTGGTGATAACTGCCATGAATTTTCCTTTACACATTCACAGCCTTTACAATGTGCTAGTTTTTATTTTATTAGTCTCTTAATAAGGTTAGTCCCACTGAGACCAATGATCTCCTTTACAGGGGCAGTAGCACAGTGGTACAATAGCTAATGTTGTACTGGGACAGAATTTTAAGAGTATCTTATCTTGGTTTTATTATACTTTACTTCTGTCTTTACAGGGGTTGTACAAAGGTAATAAAGTATGTCAATTAATAGACATACATTTAAATCAAATTTCTCATCAGCACTGAGAAGCTGTATAGTAGTGTGCAGCAATGTTTGCTCTATGGCATTCTTCCAGCTACTCGCTGACTTCTTAATTCCTCACAAAAAGTTTTGTTTGTCCACCCCCTGGCATTTCTGAGAATACTGCAACAGAAAGGGTGTTGAGCATAAACACCTCCGTGCTCAAGCAACATCTTGCAGGCCTGCTCCACGACGTCTTGTGTGGGCATAAACCAAGTTTAACTGACTCACATCCTAAACAACAATCCTGGATTTTACCTTGAGCCATAAACAAATTAGTCTTTGGCTACACTCAAAATTGTATAAATGATCTGTATTAAATGGACACTGATTCAAATATTGATCACTTTGAATTTGTCTTGTGTTTTTTATAAAAACAAAGGTGGACACACACAAACACACTCACAAAAAACAGACTCTCTCCACTATGTTCACTGACAGACACAAACATTTTTTCAAAATACTAAAGATATAAACATACAGTATATATATATATATATATATATATATATATATATATGTATATATATACTGTATGTGTGTGTGTGTATACAGACCCTTTCCAAAAAATTAGAATATCATGGAAAAGTTTATTTATTTCCATAATTCCATTCAAAAAATTAAACTTTCATAGATTATAGATTCAGGGCCCACAATTTAAACAATTTCAAGTATTTATTTGTACATAATTTGGGCTTCCAGCTCATAAAACCCACGAAAACAGGAATTCAAAAAATTAGAATACTGTGAAGAAATCACCATTTACTTCTCCGTTTTTGCAGAAAAAATAAGAAAGAAATTAGGATCACATCAAATCAATCAATATATGGTACTTCCAAACGATATGTCAATCTTCAATACTTTGGTTGTTGGGAATCCCTTTGCCTTAATCACTGCCTCGATGAGCCTTGGCATTGAGGCAATCAGCCTGTGGCATTGCCTGGGAGTTATGGAAGCCCAGATTTCCTTGATGCTTGCTGTCAGCTCTTCTTTGTTTTTGGGTCTGGTGCCCCTCATTTTCCTCTTGCAGGGTTCCCCCCAGAAAACTTGCTAAGCCCGGTGGTAGGGTGGCCCACCAGTGAACCACCGGTGCCCAAGCATGTTTTTTTGTGTCAGGGGCCTGACCCTGACCATTGACTGATGGCAGGGCCCTATAGGTAACAGATTCATTAATGGAGTAGTAGAATTTAGAAGGAGTGATTCCATAAGGCTTTAAGATCAATGTTAAAAGTTGACTGGAAATTTGAAAATATTATCATTATTATGTGGTATTATAAGACATTTATGTAACACCAGGTCTTACAGATTGCACTCTTGAAATGCTGTTCAACCAACCACAAAAATAAATAAATAATAAAAATACTATTTAGATAAATAAGATCAACTGTCTGCACTAAAAACTAAAAAACAACTGCCTGGTGTCTCCAGAGATTTTAGTTTTTTTCCTCAGATTTTTACAATCTGGAGTCACGTGAACATGACCACGCGTCTGTTCCGGTCAGTCGTCATGGAAACGTGACAATCACGGATCTACCAAAGACACTCTGTAATCTACTGTTTGGACCAGAGAAAACAAACGTGTGTTAATGCGAACCGTACGAGCTGAAAAATGAAACGCTGGGTCATTTTCACATCTGGTGAAAGCAGCTCGGCTCACAGAAGTCCGGAGCTCTGACGCTGCAGGGGACGACGTGCTAACAGCTAACAGCTACTAGCCGCTGCAGCAGCTGGCTGAGCCTCTAGAGGCCTGACAAGTTGTGACGTTGTCAGGTGATGAAAAAGACACCTGATCACGTGTTGATGGAGCGCAAAAACTGATTTCAAGAAAATAAATAAACGATGCTTAGCCTGGCGAGGGGGCAAGTAAGACCTGGCGGCCCGCCAGGCTTATAATACACTGGAGGAAACCCTGTCTTGATAATACCCCATAGATTCTCAATGGGGTTTAGGTCCGGCGAGTTGGCTGGCCAGTCAAGCACTGTGATGGCATGGGCATCAAACCAGGTTTTGGTGCTTCTGGTGGTATGGGCAGGGGCCAGGTCCTGCTGGAAGATGAAATCTGCATCTCCATACAGATCCTCAGCAGAAGGAATCATGAAGTCCTCTAAAACATTCTGGTAGACTGTTGCGGTGACCTTGGATTTAAGAAAGCAGAGTTTACCAACACCTGCGCCGGACATTGCATCCCAAATCATGACTGACTGTGGATATTTCACACTGTACCTCAAGCAGCTTGGGTTCTGTTCCTCACCCGTCTTCCTCCAAACCCTTGGACCTTGATTCCTGAATGAAAGGCACACTTTACTTTCATCGGAAAAGAGGACCTTGGACCACTGGCCAACAGTCCAGTCCTTCTTCTCCTTGGCCCAGTTGACACGCTTCCTACGTTGGCTCAGGCTCAGAAGTGGCTTGACCTGAGGAACCCGACAGTTGTAGCCCATCTCCCGGATGCATCTGAATGTGGTGTTTTTTGAAGCTGTGACTCCTGCCTCATTCCACTCTTTCTGGATCTCTGCCAGATTCTTGAATCTTCTCTGTTTGATAATCGGCTGAAGCCCACGGTCATCTCTTCTGCTGGTGCATCTTCTCCTGCCACATTTTGCCCTTCCACTAGACTTTCCATTGATATGCTTGGACACAGCACTCTGTGAACAGCCAGCCTCCTTAGCTATAAACTTTTGCGGCTTACCCATCCTATGGAGGGTATCAATGATGGTCTTCTGGCCAGTTGTCAAGTCTGCAGTCTTCCCCATATTGAACCGAACTGAGACAATTGAACCAAAGTGAAGCAATTTAATGACACCTGGTGAAACGTGTGCAGGTGCTTTGAGTTTAGTAGATGATTAGTGTGTGACACTCAGTTTAAAACATTCATGCCCTGCAAAATTTGGGCTGACTTCTTCACAGTATTCAAATTTTTTGAATTCCTGTTTTAGTGGGTTTTATGAGCTGGGATTATGTACAAATAAACAAATAAATACTTGAAATTGTTTAAATTGTGGGCCCTGAATCTATAATCTATGAAAGTTTAACTTTTTGAATGGAATTATGGAAATAAATAAACTTTTCCATGATATTCTAATTTTTTGGAAAGGGTCTGTATACATATATGTGTGTGTGTGTGTGTGTGTGTGTGTGTGTGTGTATGTGTGTATATATGTATATATATATGTGTGTGTGTGTGTGTGTGTGTATATATATATATATATATATATATATACATATATATATATGTGTGTGTGTATATATATATATGTATATACAGTATATATACACACCTACAGTAGAAATGCACATGAGGTTTGGACACGCACACAAAAGACTAGATAATACCAGATAATATTTAAAAATCTGTGAGGAAAGGTCAGACATTATTCTACCCTGTGGTGAGGTTTCTTTGCATATCTAAATGTGAGCCGGGCTGGGTTAAGCTTCTCGTTTTAACCACTTACGCAGAGGCTTACAGCACCCAGAGTACAACATATCAGGGAACAAAGAAGGGGAACGTGCAGATTGACGAGAGTAACAGAAACATGACTGCATTTTTGTAAAACATCCTGCATTTTCACTGAGCTATGGACATTTGGACAACCCTCAAACCTCCACAGACAATTTAATATTTAATTCATCTTTACTTGTAGAGGGACCATGTACAATATTAAACATTAATGTTGCCATTTGATGCATTGTACCAGAGTTAGCTTAGAGCTAATTTACATCTGCAATTGAGAAGCCATCTCTACTCAGCAAATACAATTATTCTACTGAAGAGGAACGGCAGGTGTGCATGCTGGGTGAGGACAATTCATCCTCAAAGCTATCCTATTCTAAAGTTACAGTGTGGACAAGTAGCATGGACAAAATCAACAGTGAAACAATAGCAACAACACCTGCAAATATTTAATAAAGCATATTATAACAGTGTTACCGCTCTTTATCAGAGACAGATTATCTCCTGCTGAGACATATTGGTATCACACATTTATTGTGACTTGCTAGTGACAGTAACAAGTACGTCCCTTGAAAAACTGTGCTGCTCTTTAATAATGAAATATAATGTTCACAACTATAAATTAAAGAGGAATACATGTTTAAATAAAGGCTTTAGATATTATCATGTTTGATCAAGAAGACACAAAGTTTGTGTAGAAAAACAACTGTTACAGTTCTGTAATAATTACAAGAAAAATTTCACCAACCTCAGGTTCCTCTTCATCCTGGTCCATCAGTCTCTCTAGGATCTTCTTCTTGTCCCCTGTAAACTCCTCACTCTCCCTCATATCACCCCCAACTTCAATTCCCATTCCTGCTGCTGCTTCCCGGTACTTGGCCAGCTCCCTGGCACTCAGCCCTTTATGCTGCTTCCCTCCTCTGGAGTCATCCTCTCCTCCCGCTGCTGCTCCATCCTCGTCCCTGGGACGCTTTGCTCCTCGATCGGGCTGCAAGATGAAAGGAGATGGCCAAATGTAATGATGCACACAGGAATTTGGTCTGTTTGAAGAAGTATATATATATATATATATATATATATATATATATATATATATATATATATATATATATAGGAGGGATGCCGTGAGGTATTTAAGTAACTAAGGTTTAGCTCACATAAAAAGTTGAAAGGTATTCTGTCTTACATTTCATGCTTTAGAAGTCATTAGAGACAAGTGATAAAATTGCATTGTGATATCCTACATAACGTGTATGTGCGTATATGTGAAATATGTATCTCCTTGTACCAGGGTAGACAGGACATGGACTCTAGCAGAGAACCTCACTAAAATAATCAGGATCTTCGTTTGATGATGAGTACATGAGTACATGTTCCAGCCAGCTGCAGCTGTTACTCTGACAAATGACAACTTTTACAACTAGCTGCAACAAGCAGATTGAACTAAGGTAACGTTAATACGTTGACATTTTTATGATATGAAGTCTTATTTGGGGCCACTCGTGTGCCGAATTTGCAAATGAATACAAACGATTAGGAAAATGCTTTTTGTCATACAGTATGTAATGCTTGCGTCTAGAATAATGAACAAAACCGCATAAATTCCAAGAATTTGCATTGGACTCTGGCTTAGAAGATAGGAAACGTAAGTGCACTGGCTGTCTATGATAAAAGCAAGTCACCCGAGCCCGTGTACAAATACATATGTTTGTCTAAATGCATCTGTTTACAACTAGCCGAGTTTAAGAGTAACTAAGTGTCGTAGGTTGCCTCTATTTTCATTGCAGACACATAGCTAGCAACCTGTGTAGCTAGCACGCTAACTGCTAACGTCATAAACAAAGACTAGGTTTCGTCGGTGTCGTCCTGTCATGCTGCGCTACCCGGCGGTATTTTAATTCAATTCACTGACGGATAACTGTGAACGTAAACAGACTAACCAAAGTATTTAACGAGACAGAAATAAAGCCTGCATGCTAACGTTCATCAGTAACTGCTAGCAAAGCTATTGCATGCATTCCAATGAATGAGAGTTAGAGTTCCCTAACGTTGACCGGCAGAGAGATATTTCCGATACCTGATAGTTGAGGAGCTCTCCAACATCCATTTCTCCGGGTTAAAAACCTACACGTAAAGATGTTTTGCTCAAGCTTAGGAAATGTATGAAAACGTAAACTCCAACAGGTATTTATCCGGCTAACAACAAGCTATGCACATACACATGCCTGCCATAAACCGTTTGTGTTGACTGTCGTAACAGTCGTAGAGAAAGATACTGTCGTAAACTTTAAATGTTAGCCATGATATATTGCAACTACTGAATTTTACAACCAATGACTTCTTTCTGTCAAGCTGGAAAAAGCATTAAGGCAAATCACTTAACGTTCTCTCCTACATGTCTACAATTAACTTAATTAAATATACATCTTTTGTTTAAAGCTTATATGCACAGAGGTGCTTCAATCAAGATTGCAGACTACATATTTAGCCGACTAATTCTGAAATGTTCATGAGAAAATACAAATCTAAGAGCTAATTCAGGCTTTCTGGTGAGGAAAGCGTTACAGTTTCCCAGTGGTGGACTAAGGTTATCTGAGGGACAGAGGCAGAAAAAATAGAAAGGGCACCTTGTTGACACAGTTCCAAACCCTGGTGAGTATTAAAATTGTTTTACATTACTGTATCTCCTTTTTTTAGGTGCAGTACAAGTGACGAATGTGAACGTACATATATATAACACAGCACAAGACAAGACAGAGGAACTAATAACAAAGAAACACAGAAACAAACAAAAATAAATTATAATAATACGAGAAGGAGGGAAAAAAAGACTAACAGCACCAGTAATTGTAGAAGGAACAAAGGGGGGAGAAATACAAAACAGCAAAAAGACACACAGGGAGAAGATTTGTAGGGTATGAAACTGTATGAAGTGAAAGAGGGCATAGTATATTATATAATATTATATTTGATAAGTGAGTAAATGAAATAATATAAATACATTTCAAAAAAAGGTTTTATATACAGTATATACCAATAATAGTAATAATAATAATCGTATACACATATATATATATTACAGAAGCCCTAAAGGGCCATGCATTCATACATTTTATTTCCTCCGTTTTCTTGTGATAACGGGATAATTTTCTCGAGATCTCGAGATAACGAAACTTTGTTTTCCTGAGATAACGATATAATTAATTCAAGATTTTGAGAAAATGAAACGATAGTGTAGTATATTAAATCATTGCAGGAAACATCATTCAGTGTAGCAATGTCAGAGGAGCAGGAGCATATTATGGAAGCCCTAAAGGGCCATGCATTCATACATTTTATTTCCTCAGTTTTCCCATGACAACGAGTTAATTTCATTTGTTTTCTACAGATCTCGAGTTATTATCTCGAAATAACAACTGCCCTTTTTGCGAGATAACGATATAATTAATTCAAGATCTTGAGAAAACAAAATGATAGTGTAGTATATTAAATCAATACAGGAAACATCATTCAGTGTAGCAATGACAGAGGAGCAGGAGCATTGATCACGGCATCACATATCTTTTCAATCAAGGCCTGACACAGGCTGAAACAGCATTATGCCTTGTTATTACAGATAATATACGCATTAGTGTGCATAATCTAAAAAGACGGTTAACAAGGCTTCAGCTATATCGGCGGCACAAGTGAGCCTGATGTCGTCGTTAACTACATAGCTGACCAGCTATGTAGTTAATGACGAGATCTCGAATTAATTATATTGTTATCTCGGGAAAACAAAGTTTTGTTATCTCGAGATCTCGAGAAAATTATCCCGTTATCTCGGGAAAAGGGCAGTTGTTATTTCGAGATAATAACTTGAGATCTTGAGAAAACTAATGAAATTAACTCGTTATCACGGGAAAACGGAGGAAATAAAATGTATGAATGCATGGCCCTTTTGGGCTTCCGCACATACATACATATACACATACTGTAAATACGCATACATACATATACACACACAAACACACACCGTGTACTAAGAAAAAGGAAAGAAAAAAAGAATAAATAAAAATAAATAAATAAACAAAATAATAGAAAAAAATGGAGCAGAGCAATAATCATAGGGAGAATAATATAACAGTAGCTTTTTGATTGACAGTAACATTACTGTATCTCTGTAACAAATGCACACAGGGAACGATTAACAAGGCTACTTAACCGTTTAAGAATTAATCTTAAGGCCAACTAATTTTCTAACATGGAGAGCAGCCTGTATGGCCCTGCATCACATTGCATTGCATTTTCTCCTCTGGAAGGGCACTCTCTAAAGCAAGGCATTGCATTTTCTCAATTTCAGAGGCACCCATTACTGCACTTCATCACATTCAAAGGGACAAAGGGGTCCTCATATGGCTGAGGGGAATCATACTGTTTGTGTCATATGTTTATACATGCGCAAATAAATTGTCTGAAGGAATTTTTAAAGACTTGTAGGTCTTTGTACAAAGAAAATGAATAAATGTGCTAAATAATATAATTACAGATGTTCAAGGTTCAAAAAGCTTTATTTGTCACAGTTATTTAAAAACATATATACATAAATATGTATACACCCAAGAAGTAATGTTGTAGTGCATAATAGTGTAATGAATGTGATAATAAATGTCACTTTTGTTAAGCTATAATGTTTTTATAGACACTGTGTCAATTCCTTTTACAAAAATATTTTTGTAGGCAAGGGTCAAGATTTTGTCATCAGAAGCTTTCTGGTTATAGTAGTAGTATAGTAGGTTTGTAGTAGTATTGACCAATCATGTTTGAGTTGGCTTTTGGTGCATGCAGGTAAACAGTCCATGTGGACAGCTTAAGAACGGATTGGCCAAACTACAGTCAACCCATCAGGTATGATCTGACAACAATTTAGCTTTTAATACGCTTTTCAAACCTACCTGCATTCATATGCAGTACCAGATATCTATTTCCATACTTTTTTATGCGTCTGCACTTAAAATTCAAATGTCCCACAGCATGCCCAGATTAATACAAGCTGACAAAAATATGTTTTTCATGTTTTTCCTGCAACAGAATCCTTTCAGCTTATTTGCCAATCCTGAAATAAACCCCCTTAATGATGCCAGTAAAACTAGACATGAGTCATGACTGTTTCCTCAACAGACCTCGCACATGAAATCCTGGTCGTAAGGGCTCAATTTAGCTGTTTTCATTCCAGGAGAGCTTTATGTCCAAGCTGGCTTATTGTTCCAGACAGGCAGAAAATCACCTTTTCAATGAGCATCATTGGGAAATGTATGAGTGGTGCATGGTGTAAGAGCCTCTATTGCCACTCCAGTCTCTGGTCAGCGATCTGTGACAGTAGAGCAATAGAAACAACATTTAAAAGGAAGGCCACTGCCAAGCAGTCAAGCTTGACATCCCGGCAAACACAAGGGAAAAAGCACTTGATCAAAGGAAAGACAGAAAGAGGGGAGAAGAGAATAAACGGAAGGAAGAGGGCTGAAAAGAGAAATTTATATGGAAATCCCAAGGCTAGAGACAAGGAGGCAGCTTCAGATGAATACAAAGCATGATTGGGAAACTACAGAGAGCTCTTTTTTTGAAAGGTTGACAACTGAATTTGGGTTACAAATAATGTGTTTACCCTTTTTTACCCTTCATTTTATGATTCTCATATATAATATACAACTGCTGTGTGTATACGTATATAGGTAGATTAGATCAGCTCAGACCAATATTTCCAAAATGATATGTTGATGTTAAAAATGATTCTTAATGGTGAGTTATCGGAGGATGATGTATTAATCACAGCTTGAGCTTTTTGTGTATGACCAGGCTCGTGATTAAATGATAGTGTTGCTGACAGACGGACAGGCAGCTGTACGCTGCATGAAAACAGTGACAATGAGCCACATGTTTGTCTGATGTGGACAAGCATGGATAGTAACAGACAACGGCTGTGGTGAAATATCAAGTCATAATCCATGCATGAAATCTTTCATACATCTTTCCTTCAAATCAATCATTTGGTTAAATGTGTAATAAACCTCACACAGAAATGTAATCACTGTATTAGTTACAAATAAAGCGGAAACATACGGTAGCCTAATGCACTGTTATGCATGTCGTAACAGCTTCAAAATAATTTTAATGTCACAGTGACTTGTAATAGCATGACTGGTGTCTCAGCCCACTGTCAACAGCAGAATCTCTTTGACAGAATGACAAAACATCTTTCTGAGCTCCTTCATATCTACACACCCTCCTGCACTCTCAGATTCTCTTCTGCCATCCAACTCACCGCACCCTCTGTCTACTACCAGGAGGTCTGTAGCCTTCGGCCGTCCGGCACCACGCCTTTGGATCTCACTCCCACAAGTCGTTTGCAATATTGACTCTTTCTCGACCTTCAAATCCCGTCTGAAAACACACCTTTTCAAATAGGTGTACTCTGTCCGACTGGTTACACTCACAGTGAGTTTTGATTATGGATTTTATAACAAGTAATTTTATTAGCTTTTATTTTATATCATTATTAAATCAGTGCAGAAATAAATATCTCCAAATTTAACAAAAAGTACTGGAAAACAGAGGGATGATACCTCTTATCTTCCCATTCTTCCTATCACAGATATCGGTGTGTAGAGACTTAAATGTGCTTCATCACTGTGCTTTATTTGAACCTTCGTAATATTTCAAAAACCAGTCCAAGACCGTCTGAGAACCTTATGGACATCCAAAGTGTTCACTATACAATAAATTGACATTTTTTGATGTATTATCATATGAGTAAATGCAGACAGAATACCATGAAATTGCGAAATATTCCAATAAATAAGTGAAACTATTATTACTATTATTATGTAACAATGTTTCCACTTTCTTTTTATTGCATGATCAGGAATTGCAGCACCTGCTAAACACCATCATTTTACAGTGGATTTTGTTACCATTAGACAGAGCCAGGCAAGCTGTTTGCTCCTGTTTCCAGTCTCTATGCTAAGCTAAGCTAAACTAAACTAAGCCAAGCTAAGCTGAGCAACTGTTGGCTTCTTTTCTAACTCTCTGCAAGAGAATGAATAAGTCCATTTCCCAAAATGTCGAACAATTTCCCAACTCAAATAGTGCGAGGTGTCATAGACACACAAAATGTTGCACATTGTCGCATTAACATGTCAAACTCAGTAAACCAGCAACCTAGAAATCAACCAACTGTGAGTTCCCTCCCCTGCTGCAGCTGCCTTCAAGCCTCCATTATTGCAAATCCTTTTTGTTCTACACAATGATTAACACATTCCACAATCCCCGAAGGAGCCAAAAGCTTTTCATACACAACTGTCTGCTTAATGACATCGCCTCATCATTTCCCTGCAGAATTATTCTGGGGTGTCGCTGTAGGATCATTTCCACAGAATCATACCCCATTTCCTTTGAAACAGAACAATACAATTTCACACAAGCTGTGAGGGCTGATTGCATTAAATCACATGAGGTCAGTGTGATTGTATCACGCTGTGCAGGCCAACATAAGTGTGCTCAAAATTCAGAGTGCCAATGCTATTATTAAAAGAGAGAGAGAGAGAGAGAGAGAGATGATGAGGACCGATTGCCCTCGTCATTTTCCCCCGCTAAGTCAAGTGGTGCAATCAAATGATTTTCTCTCCGCTTAGATATGATTTGAGTTATGCATCACATCAGCAGAGTCCTTCAAAGCCACCTCCCCCACCAACGCACAAATCAAGATGAAGTACTTGTGTTGATTTCCACAACAGTTTGAGACTTAGCAAGTTGATTGTGCCCTTAAGTAAAATAGTTTTCTATTAGTGGACAAGCAAGAAGTTTTTCTATCAACGCTGTATCATCCCCGTCGTGAGGCAACTATTTGATTTGGAAAAAGTCTGAAGTGGCAAAAAACAAGATTTATTCCAACAGAGTAAAGACCATCTGAAATCGAAAATGGCACACAGATGGACTCCTGCGCCAACATGGTTTGTATTGACTTCAATGATGGAGACCTTTCTCTATTGGAATAAATCATGTTTGTTTGTGACTTTACAGCCACCTGATATCAGACCCTGTTTCCATCTTTAGTCTGACATTGCCTCCACTATAACCGATTTCTGTGGAAGAGGGGATTCAAATTTCCCTAACCAATCCTAATCACTAGACACCAACGCATATGTTTGAATCTAGTGTCATTTTAAGTCAACGCTGATGCGTAGGTATGCCAGCACACTGGTTTTGGGTTTTAAGACAGGAGCAGAGAGTGGTATGTGTGGCAATATTGAGAAGACATACAGCAGACAGCCTTGATAGCAGCATATTGTCTGTAGCGGTGGCCATTATTGTTATTACTCTTCCTTGGTTCTCAAGCACAGCTTGACAACGCTTGAAAACAGCTTGACAACGGTGCAAGCCCCCCTGCAGCATTCATTACATCTATTGCTTTTTCAACTGAGAAAGCACTGTTTCATTTCATGCTGGAGTGGGTGGATTCAAGTACTGGACCCAGGCAAACTTTCTTTTTTTTGCATGTTTGGAAAAATTGTATGGATGGATGGATGGATGGACGGATGGAAAGACGGATGGATGTAGGACATGGGGAAAGATCAGGGTCAGCAGTGGAAGCTAACATTAGTTTCACCATGGAGGAGACAAGCTACAACAAACTTGGCACAGCAGAGATGCACAGAAAGACCGGAAAACAAAAAATGGCACTTTTATTCATAAATATTTTCTATATATTTTAATTATGTAATTCTGGGTTAGGTATATACCTATATATAGGTCATAGGTAATAATAACACGTGTTTTAGTTCACAGTGAATTTTTTTTAAGGTTAACATTAATTGCAGGTCTGTGATGGGATGCAAACTTCAGTCTTCCAAACAAAAGTTGGATGCATACATGCCCAATCACCACCAAGACTAAGACTGGAAGGTGCTGAGTTCAAATTGTATGGAAACAGGTCTGTTCTCTTAGGGGGCACAACAATTTAGTGATAGGCACATCTGTCCTGTGGATTATCCTGAGGTTATCCTAATTAATTATTAAAACTGGACCATTTGGCATTTTACACAAAAAGAATAGTCATTGAATTTGTACTAGGACTTGAGATGGATTTGTGCCAAACACTGTTTCCATGTATTTTTCAAAATCACAGAGAGACAGTGCTTTGTTTATCTAATGGACCACACACGAAAACAGAAGAGGAGTAATTTTATGCATACATTCCAATAGAGTGGGGAGTTTACAAATGTGTACATTGGAGAAACCAAGCATCCCCTTCACAAACACACATCAGAGGACAACACTCTGCAGTGTAAACACATCTAGCAGCCAGAAAACACAGTTTTGATGACCGACATGTACACATTACAGAGGCATTTAAATCCAACTGAAAAACCCTCCCTGAACAGAGGAGGGGGGTTCAGACAACACGTGTTAGCTTGTTTGCTGTTTACGACTGCACTAACACCGGTTTCTGGGATGGGATTGATGTTAGTGCAGTAGCTTCACCCACTGCTAAATTAATGACTTCCTCATTTAACAGTGGCTGGGAGGTGTGAGTAAGGTCAAAACATTAGCTTCTAATTTGCATTCATTTTATTTTGTTTTAGAGCTTGAAAATACAAGAGGTAATGTAGTTTGCTGATGTTTATCTCTGAGGTATGGAGGCTGTGCAGTGCCAGCTGTAGTCATATAACACATTAAGTGTGCTTTTATTAAGCTATTAACTGACTCAGCATTTACTGTAGGTAATTAATTTTATGATGAAAATTCCCATTTTATAAGTAAATCAATGTTTGCATTTTGTCTGTCTGTCTCTCTGCATAGAGTGAATTACCTTTAGCATTCATGTTTCGTCATGGTTTGGGTCATTTGTCATTTTGTCATTTCCTGTTTTATTTTGGTAATTATATCCTCATGTGTCATGTTCACTTTCCACTTCCTCTCTTTGTCTGTTTTTCCAGCCTTTTTCTAAATGTCTCATTAGTTAATCACCCTCTGTGTATTCAAGGCAGTGTTCTTCGCTGGTTCGTTTTGTTCTGCCCCCGTGTTTCCTGCTTCTCACTGTCTCTTCTTCCTGTCGTGTGTTTCCTGCTTTTGCTGCCTGAGTCCTTGTGTAGTGCTTTTTTTTCTTTGTGTTGTTTTGTTTGGGGATTACTCTTGTGTTGTTGCTAGCCTTTTTGCCTCCCTTTTGCTTTGGATTTTGTATTTGGGGTTTTTTGGATTTCATGGACTACAGCTTTGGTTACATTAAAGCTCGCTTTTGTTTTCAACCTTCCTGAGTCAGTGTCTTGCGTTTGGTTCCCTTTTTAATTGAGTGTGACATGTTTATTTTTTAATGATTCTGTTTACAAATCTGACCAACTTCAGTGTCTCAATTAGTTTGTCTATTTTTCCCGTTTCTGTTTTTGAATTTTTTTATTGATACGGTACAGCCATTTTTAATTGGCTCTACACTTCTACACCTGTGGTCTGTGGATTCTCAGTTTCCTGTAGCATTTGAACCCTGGTTATGTATAAATATTTAGTTTGCTGTGAAACTTGAACACATTCGCTGAGTGTGCTAAGCGTGGTAAAGGCAGATAAGAGCACAAGTACTTCAAGTTGTCATTTTTATTGGTCTAATCATTCTGAAGGTCATTCCTATATGACGTCAAAGCAGCATTATATTTTTAGCTGATGCACATCAACGATGCTGCGGCTTAGAAAAGGTCCAAATTCTTCAGTGACCTTTTTGCTGTGGAACATCAGGAGAACTTAAATTGACCCAGGCTTATATAAGTACCTGAATGACTATCTAGTAATTCCTTTGACGGTTGAAAAACTCAAGACTCATACTATGTTTTCCCACTCATATTCTGCTCTTCCTCTAACCTACAGTATATGTTAATAACAGCTAAGTATCAGGCACTCATATGCAATGGCTGCACAAAGAAAATTCCCTTTTAGTGTTGTGCTAACAATGTAACTGACAGAAAACTATAACTAATGGATAAATGGATCTGTGGTAACATGGGGCTCTTCTGATAAGGAAGAACAGGAATAAACTCAAGACTATTTCCTATAAATACTTTCAAGGCAGCCAGTAAGTGTCTAATAGCTTTCCTCTCCATTGTCGGGTACAGAAACCTGACACAGATAGTGCTGGAGGCTCCTGCCTGGCCCCGCTATAGCATGGTACAGAGACAATAAAAAAACAGGAGAGCGAGAGAAGATGGCAAGAGGCAGGACACACACTCGACTTAAGAGATAAATGCATGTAGGAACAGTGTAGGAGGGGAGAGAAGGAGCACGGGAGAACAAGAGATAGTGGAGGTGGAGAGTGGCAGGCAGAGATAGAGAGAGGAGGGAAAGCAAATTAATTTTATCTCCATTATGAATATGATGGCTGGGTGTGCTGTGGTGGTGGCCCGTGCCTTAGGACGATAGCGGACCAGTGGTAGCTCACAGGAGCAGCCAAAACACACACACACACACACATACACACACACACACACACACACTGGTGGGGTGATAGAAAAACTCTCCAATGGAACTGATACTGACGAAAGTGTTTTAGGTGGATTAGCAGCTCCTTACAGGCATGAAAATTAATTAAATTAATTAATCTGCTCACCCCTGTGTATGGTAAGTGGAAACCTAATTTAAAGTCACAGAGCCACTGATCCGTCTTCAAGAGCTTGGGAGTGAACAACTGACAACTGCGAACAGCGGACTGACACAGTGATAGAATGCTTTCATATAGACAAAACAAAAAGGGAGGTTTGAGCCATCATGTTTTTCCTTCTGACCTGAATCAAGGCTCTAAGAATAGAAGGTGTTAAACGCTGTTAGACCACTTTATGATTGGAAATTTTGGGCAGTAAAATGAAAAGTGACTGGTTAACTATGTTACAGGGATGAGGTACTGCCATTTTGCCTGTAAAGTGTAGCCCCTTCAGTTAGAAACATAGGTCTGCTTGATCTGAAAGAGTTGTACAGTACTATGCTAGCTAAAAACAGTGCGTATTCTAACACAGTGGTGCTTTGAGCTAAATGCTAATGTCAGCACACTAATAATGACAAAGCTAGCATACTGACGTTTAGCAGGTATAATGGCAACTGGCAACTGACAAGTTGTCTGCTTCAACGTATCATTATAAAGTAACTACTGATAGTACAATATAATGGCTATAGAATACTGTATGATAATTGTATAATAATCACTATACAGTTTTGTCTGCCACCGAGCACATGATTGCCTGGGAAAAGGAAGGTTTACTGGTGATCCAATTACTATTATAGACTAAATGACTGAATAAACGCTCACTCTGTCCTGTGTTGTTCTTTGGGACCCCAACAATAATGCCACTTGGAAATGCAGGAAAGTTGTCTGTTGCCACTTTAAGCATGTTTGTAACATTTACAAATGACCATAAAAAAATCACAAAGTACAGCTGAATGATGATGGGAGTGTAAGATTCACTGGTGCTCCCAGGGTGATGGGGGGTGGGGGCATGGCCACCATAATACAATTGCTGCCCCCTGGTAAGATTGACGGTTGGTCAGAAAATAAAATATTGGAACAAAAGTTACATTTGGAAAGCATTTGACAACATTATGAACCAGATCGTCTCCATTATGTTGTCGCACTTCAACTTTAACAATCTGAACCTGTCAGTGGAAAAAACAAGCACTTTACATGAGGTACACTGATTGCAATCGCCCTGAAGGATTACAATGTAGCCCACTTGGCGTCTTCTGGCTGCAGTCCTCTCGCTCAATACTGGACCAAATTCAGAAATTGTCCCCATTAGTCACTTAGACACAAACACATGGCAAAATGGGGTCCAGGATGATACATACTCAGATTGTCCTTTGAGAGGTAAGCTCGGGTCACAAGTGAAAATGTGCTTGAAAATCAAATGTGTCATTATATCACATTTTAATAAATTTTTCAAAACACAGACAAAATCCCTCTGTATTTATCACTTCATCACTCCCTCTTAGCCCTCACACACTGGATCAAGTCCCTGAAGCTTTGCTTGTCATAAATGACATTGAAAATCCACATACATATTCAATAAAAAAGGTGTATGCATAAAGTTGTACGCACCTCTTGCTCACATTCATATTCTCCATATCTTTCCTTCACTCACATGCTTTAACACACATAATCAAATTCCCACAATACCAAGGTCTGATAGCAGGATTAGCTGTTCAGAAAATTTTGCAATACATGTTGGTGCCCTACAACATTAAATCATGTTCAAAGATTAACTTCTACCAGTTAGAGAAAGAAGAAAGCAGACTTTGTTTGAGGCTGTGTGAAGATAACCTCGTTCCACTTTTTTATCCGGCTGAGTCCAGGGACAATTTACAAAAGTCCTTCTGTAAATGTGCATTAATCAGTTGGGAAATCCCTTTTACCAATGCAGGAGACATGTTCAAAAGTTTCAGAGCTCAGTCAACTACTAAAGTCACAAATTTAGAGTTTGAAAAGAAAACATACAGTAGACTTTATCACAAATAGTAATGGAGCCACTGTTATGTCACCCATTGGTGCATACCCTGCGTTATTGTCTTTTTTACTCTAAATGGAACCAAAATATTACAAAATGAACATCATGATGTATCAAAGAAGTTGAAACTAGCTATTGGGATCATAAGATCATTAGGAAACTGTTTCCTGAATTAATAAATCAAATGCAAAGCAGGGTCATTTTCTCATAAGCTTACATACAATTTGACTTATTGAAACCAGTGGATTCACCTCCTACTGGCCTCTAGAAAGAATGCAGGTTCAAGGCACTTTAGTATTGGCTTCACTTGTCAGACCATTAAAAAATGATGGTTGACTGAACTAATAAAGTTTATCCAGGCAGTCATATTTCTCTGAATTTCGACTTGCAGCTTGTTTCACCTTTAAAAGAAGCAACTCAAACAGGTCTAAAGATGACTGACAGCTGAGAGCATCATTGAGCTCAGTTGTAAATGAATTAGGAGGATATTGCATAAGTCCTTTGTGGCCTGCCATAATCAGTTTGTGAAATATACTTATTCCTTTTCTTGTGGAGATTTAGATGAGAAGATTGATGCCACTCCCTTGTTTGTACACTAGATATGAAGCTAGATGCAGGAAGTTATTAGCTTAGCTTAGCATAAAGCCTGGAGTACCAGGCTAGCTGTTTCTTCCTTCTCCCAGTCTGTGCGCTACGATAAAATGCTAAGCTAAGATAATCCTTCTGGCACTAATTTTGTATTTAGCATGCCGATATAAGAGTGGTCCTACTAATCTGTCAGCAAGAAAATGAAAAGTAAAAAGGTTTTTTTTCCAAAAACACTGCATGTGTAATCCCCACTCTAACTTCAACCTACCCAGGCCTCACAAAAAGTCAACCTAACAATGGTCAAAAGGGCTCTGCTGAACTTCTGTGTTTTACTAGAAGCCAGTCGTTTATGTCAGTGGATTTCTAAAGTCACATCCTTCAGACTGTCGCAGAAAATCCAACCTGAGTACTTCACAAAGAAATCCACAGTCCAGCACGCTTTAAACAGGTTTAGCAAATTGTCCACAGGCTTGTATAAGCAACCGAGAAACATGGGGAAGGTCTCAGTTTTCTCGTCACGTTACAATCTGCTCACATATTGCCAATAAAAAAAGTAATTAATACATATAAATTGCTGCAAATTGTTACATAGAGCCCCCTTTAACCTTGTGGGGATGAGCTGTTTGTCCGCAAATAGGAGGTGACTCCAAACAACAAGATTTACTCTCTATGTATTATGTGTTAATGGAAGTGTGGGTTGGGGGGAAGGAAACAGATGTGAGAGGTCAGCATGGGCTCTGAGCTAACAGTTTGGAGGCTGACATTAAGAAGTGAGATTGCAATAGAGTGCGAAAAACACAATATTGGTGTTATTTCTATTCAATCTTGAGGGAATAACCACAACAGGGATTAGAAGTTGCACCAGCTACATTGAGGAGCCTTCTTCCAGGACACCAGCAGAGCGCCATTCAGACCCCCTCACCCCTCTGTTAGAGGTTTGGACCATTAGTAAACATGCAGCATGTCAAGATATTCAACATTCGGTCACAAGCTCTTCTACTTATCAGCTTTACTGCTATCAGGATACCACTGCGGCAGCATGTGTAAATGTATTTTCTCTGGGCACAAGTGTGTGTGCATGTGCAGGATGTCAACTCTCCTCCCAGACTGCCTGAAGTGGCCTAAATAGTTAATGTAAAGCAACTCCAATCCACATAAAGCCAACTATAGGCAGAAATAAAACATATCAAACTGCCACCAGGCAGCTCAGATTGTGAAATACTTGTCAAAAATGGGATACTTGTGGATGAACAACAAAGCAAGATGAGATGTTTACTGTCACTTCTGAAGGACGTAAAGGACACAATCTGCATTTAGGCGAGGGGAAGAGAAATCCAATTTCGCTGTGTATACCGCAGTCGCATTTTAATGTCAGGCGTAAATGTACTCCAGCTGAATCATATCCAGAAGCAAACGGGGTGTGAGATGAATGTTAAAGGGGCTATAAGTGAAACTGTTACTGCCTCCCAGCGCAGAATGACCGTAATATATCTGCAGGGCTTTGATAAAGGCCTCTGCTGTAATTAGCAAGCTTATTTGTCTCCTTTGTGACAATACGACTTTATGGTTTAGTGACAGTTACAGGCCACCGTGGCTCAGGGCGACAGGAGATGGGGTCAAAAACTTGTCCTACAGTTCAAGCAATCACTTCTCACAGCTTCTCCTACCTTTATAGCTGACAATACATGACATTCAAGGTCAAAGATTACGTAATGACCCTTAACTCCAAGTGTAAGGAGAGTCGTGTCTGTCTGCGTGTCATTCTGTCAGTCTGTCTGTCTGTCCATGTAATCCCCACCTACAGTCCTCTGCAGTGGTGAGCCACAGGCGGTTGGCCTCTCTCTGTATGAGTCTGATCCCCACCGCCTGTGAAGTCAAATGTTGACAGAGAATCAGGAACCACATCAGAATACTAAAGAGGCCAGAGAGTGCCTTTATGTGGAAGAGATAAAGAGAGCAGGAGGGAGATAGAGAGTGTGTGTGTGCGTGTGGTTGTGTGTATTAGTGAGTGTTCATATCCTCACTGTAAAAATTACAAGCTTGGCAAAGGCTTGCATTTTGTAGCAAGAATTATCGCTCTGCACTTCAGGGTATTTTTGTGCAGCTATACTGCTGCTCGTTCTCTTGAATTCTGCTAGTTTCACTTGAAATGACCTCTCTCAGGGAATAATCATAAAGTCTTAACCAAAAAAACTATGAGACAGTTTCTCTGTTTTGAAGCAAACGGCCTGAAACAATTGCACATTGTTGCTGGGAGTCTGCAGCAGAGTAAGCTGACTGAAACTATCCTAAAATGAGGCTGATAAGCTTTGATAGCACCTAAAGTCTCTCGCCAACCCTGTCATTTTTTGCAGTGCATGCCTATTATTCTTTCTCGGCCAGCAGTTGGAGTGTGTGAAGAAAGAGAATAAGGAAAGTAAAGCAGATAGAGATCGAGATGAAAGGCCTGTGTTGACCAGCGCTAGCCTCCACGGATCTGTAGTTTCTGAAGGGTGTCTTGGCCTCTCATGCAAATAAGCTTGCATCTTATCAGCTCTCCACGACACCAGAGTCCAAGTAACGAATACTTGGCCACAGTGGTCTGGTGCACTTGATTCGGTCTGTTAAGCACATAGAAACCTCTAGAATAAAAAGCACTAAGCCGCAGTTGCAGTGAGAGCCGGGCTTAATGAAGTGTGTATAACCTCGACTGAAGAGATGTAATCTCTCTGCATAAAGCTTCAGCATATATCAACAGTATTTCTCAGGAGTGTCACAGAGTTTCCTTTTCTAGGCTTGTGTAAATTTAATGATCCAATAAGTGAAAGCTGAATTATGATCTTATGATGATGTGAATGACTAAATGTATACACTGTATGTGTGCATTATTGTTCCATCTGTAAATCAAATAATGATGAAGAGTTCATTAAATGCACATCTGCTCAGCTGAAATTGCTGTGTTCATACTTATGCCTCATATTATTGTTATTATTTAATAAAACAAAGTTGTTGTTTTCTTTTTTGAATATTAAAATGGTGATAATTACATTTTAAAAACACAGTTGTCAACACTTTTTTATTACATATAAAGACTGTGGTTTATAGTGAAGTCTGAAGCTCATCACATTTTCTTCACATTGTATTAGAGATATTTGCGATGCTTGTCACAACAGAACCTTGTTTATTTGTAAACTACAACGATCATCATGTTTCCACAGCAGGACGCACAACATAGTTTTGCCTGGAAATTTTTACAGCTTACACCTTGAACTTCTGGTTTCTCTTCGAAGTCTCAAAGTCAATTTGTTTTTTAAATGGTGACAATTAAATGCCTGAAGTAAGATCTGTGCTAAACACAAGCTCAAGGGGTTTTCACATTTTGTTTTACGACATAAAATCAGTAAATACCCATCTTCCGAATTTTAAAGCATTTACGTGTCTTACAAAAGGTGGTTGCAACAAGTGTCAACTGGCTGTCAGGGACATTGAATGTCATCATGCCGAGACTGATACACTCACTTGTCGGTCTCTACAGGCAGACTTTAATTGCAAACTATTGTAATTTTACAACTTGTAGACTGATCATTTTATAGTAAATATAGTAAGAAGCGTAGCGGTGATGGTGTTAAAGTCACGCTACTGTGATGTAGTTTGTTTATAGACTAACCTTTGCTATTTGCATTTTGTATGGTGGGTTTATCTCATCATAGCTTTTTGCAGAAAACAGCTGTCTGCTACAGCTGGAACTGAGGATTATGAGAGTTGGTGGTAATTAATCAAAACAGTAACGTTGTGGCCACGAAAAACCAAAACAATGAGCTGAAAGATGCTAAAATGCTTTATAGATCTGAGGAAAATTGCAGAGTCAGGGGATAATTTTTTTACAAGCTTCAGCTTTCATTTCACCAGTTATTTGACCCACCTTTAAGAATAAAAATGTTGATACGTGCAGCTTTAAGGTTGCTGTTTTTTGTCTACACTGAAGCAAAGAACCAGCTGTGGCTTCACTTGTTCTTCTTTTGGTAGTTGCTCCTTTTTAAATCTTTCGAACACTCAGAAGTATCCCTTGTTATTTTGTTTGAAAGTAAGCACCTCCACAAATACTAGTTATAGTTGTGCTTCAGTCTGCTGGCTAATTGATTTGTTTTCCTCCATGTTTTTCTGCCAAACGGAGACAGAGTCTTAATAACAGTTATCCGTCTGATGCAAAGTGATGTGTTTCATGTAGGACTGAAAATATCCCAATAAGGACATTTTGATCTGCAGCTGCAGCTTTACTACTGTTAAATCTCCTGCACCATCTTTTGCATTGTCCTACATTACATGCCCTCTTTGTCGAGCTTTCTGTATTCTACTGTCTTCCTGCTGCAGTCAGCCCTTATCGTCATGGCAATCATTTAACCTTAACCTTATCTTGAGTTCACATTGATTTTCTTGCCAGTGTTATTGCTATTAAAACACCTACGTGAGGAGACTAAGTCAATGTCAGTGTCAGCTTCGGTGTGAGAGGATGCTGTTTGTTTCCCCTCCCAGGCATCTCTTTTCCCATGGCATTATCCAAATTCAGGAGTTTGTGTTTACTCACAGAAAAAAGCGTGGGTTTCAAAATGACTGAGTCACTGCTCTGCCCCGCTGATGAAGTGAGCAGATTGGAAATGGGAAGGTTAATGAGATTTTCACAAAGTGTCCGTCTAGCGGTTTGAACTCAGATTAAATTGACACACTCTGATTAAAATTAATTGACCTGTGAAATGAGTGTGTCCCTCAACAGTTAAGGATTGATGGATATCGCAGAGGGGTCGAGAGGGAAAAAGACAGCGATGGCAAAAAAAAGGGAAAATTAACTTAGTTTGGCTGGAAGTAAAGGAGAGATATGGGAAGAGACAGCTCCTACTAATACTAATGATTAAACTGGAGAGTACTGTGGCGTACAGTGCCATGCATGATGTGTCATGATTCTTGTCACAGAGCTTTTATTTCAAACCTGCTGTAATAAGTTGGAAAGCTATTTGCTTCGGCACAGTTATCTATTTTCTGTTAAAACAGGCAGCTAGTGAGGGAAATGTCATGAATATTGGTGGAGCCAATAAGGCTAAATGTGTGTTATGCCCCCCTGCCATGGAGCCTGTCGTCCACTCTGCCAAGACTGCCAGCTCCAGTAGACACTGCCGGACATTGAAAATTCACAGCCTTCGAGGAGACAGAGGCCAGTTAGTGTTAACTGTGGTAGTTCAGTGTGTTAGCATGCTGACATCATAACCTGATGAAGGTGCTAGAACAAAAGTCAGGGCATCATGAATGTCTGCACCAAATTTTATGCTAGTTCTTCAAGAAGATGTAGAAACATTTCACAGGATAGATGAATATTTGACTGGCTAGTGGAGCTAAAGAAAAAGCAGAGGGTCACCAAAGTCCATTGCAATTCTCCTTTAGGCACCGCGGATATCTGTGCCAGATTTCAGGGCTATCATTACAGAAGTTGTCAAGACACTTTACTAACAGCCAAAAATATCAGGCTCATGGTGGCACTACAAGAAAATTCAGGACTGTAGGCCTCATCCTCTGGGGAACATCCATCCGAAGGTTGTACAGTAGATATATATTAGTTTGGACCGAAGTGGTGGATAGCCTGACTCACCATCCAATGCCAACATACACACATACAGTACATAGCTAAAAATGCACCAATCATCAGTGTAAATACAACAAGAAAGCTCCATTCCATTAACATTGATGCCACATTTGCATTGTTACTAAGTGAAATTTGGAAACTGTTCACCACACCACAAGGTCTGAGCCGAGGATAGGGGGCGATTCAAATCCTCAAAAAAGGATGCTGTGTTCCACATACTCTGCCAGTGACAGATCCACAAAGATGAAAATGGTGGCTGCATTCCTCTAAGGCCCATTGAGACCACCATTGAACTGGTCTGTGCACCTCCTCTATGATAGAGTTCTCCCTGATTGTTGAATGTCAGTGTGAAGTGGTGACTCTAGAAAGAAGTCTTTGCTCCTTGATTTTGTGGGATGGACACAAACACTTACAGTAAACATCCTATGAAGTGGGTACTTGAACTTACTTCAAAACATCAAGTGGCCTCATGCTGCACTCAGCTGTAACTTACAAGTCCATCTACTGTCGAGAAGCAACCTCAAATGTCATCAGCACTTCTACCTGTGTATCTGTGTATCCTATCAGATTATTTATTTCAGGCTCCTGCTGGCATCATCAGACGTGTTTTCTCCTGTATTAGAAATCACATTTTAAATAGCAAACACAGTCACATCATCATAACAACAGTAAAAGTGAAGCACCTTGTCTTTGTGCTGTTAAGATGGAAACACACTGACAAACTACTGTTTCCCATTCAATAGAAATACACACAATAGACGGACAACAACATATCAATGTAAAAATACACTTAAAGAAGCAAAATACTTGGGAATGAGACTCAAAAATCGATTTTCTTACAAAGTGGACTTTTAAAGGTGCAATATGTAAGACTTGTCCAACTGTTAAATTCACACGCAAAACAAATAGGGGGCAGGATATCACCAGAGTAACCGCTAACTGCTGCCAACTGTAGTAACCGTTAGCTAAGTTAGCTGTGTAGCTTGCAGTGTTGGTGTTTACACTGCTACAGTAGCACCAGAGCTTTGGACCAGAATGGGCTGATGCTAGCTGGTGCTAGCATGCTAAACATGCTTTGCAACACAATACACAGAGATCAAAAAGTCAAAATTGTTATTTCTTCACATTATGTTGATGATTTTAGTTCAGTTGTGAATGTTTTCAACCAAAATTCTTTCATATTGCACTTTTAAATAAAGAAGTAGCCAATAACATTCTAAATATACAGATTTATTGTCACTCGATAGTCCACATAGGAACACAATAATATTTGTTCCAATTATAAAAGACCTTGGAAGGAACAGCTGGCACGTATTGAAAGACTCATTGCTAAATCCTAACAAGAAATGAGGCAATCTTTCACATTGAACTCAAAGATTTTGAAAGTGACCTCACATCAGCTGATTCCTTGATGATATGAATATATGGCTGATAAAGCATTTTGGAGTCCACATATACTTTCACTCTATGTGTGGATGAAACTGTCTAATCTGTAATTATTGTTGTAACAGCCCAATGATTTCACCCCTGAGGTAAAACCAATTTTCACATCCCGAATGGCCCCTTTGTACAAAGAGTTGACTGCAGTCCATAGACTAGACAGCATTTGGCTAATTCACCTTTAATTCAAAGTGATGGGAACTCTAATTGAACCACCGTTAAGACAGTAATAAGAAAGACACTCTCAGGAATTAACTGAACAGAACAGAGGTGGGTATTTTTTCCTGTGAAGGGAAAACAGTTTATCACTCTGCTGATCAAATGTTTATCAGAAAGATAGTAACCGCTTAATTACCGTGTTGACTCTGAAACATTGTCCCTGTAAAGACACAAGGCCAGATAACAAGACTAAAGAGGCTGCAAACCTTGCTGGGAGCAGAGATATAAAAATCAATGTTCCTCACATTTGGTAAGGCCATGCTTCACAAACATAACAAGGATGCTGATGGTAGTAGCGACAGTCCAATGAGTGGGCATTATAGCTGCAAGGCCATAGCTGGGGAGTGTTGGATGGATGGCATTAGAGAGTGTCATGCTTGGAAAGACTTTATTGTGTTTTTCCTAAAAGGATATCCTGCTTCACTGGCAAGGGTCAGACAGATACAGCAGAGATGTGACTGAAATGGCCTAGTACAAACCCAGGCTTTCTTTTTTACTCATTTTCTGTTAAACAAAGTCCTTTTACTTCTTTGAATATTATGCTATCCTAAATAAATGGCCAACTTTCCATATAATAATAACTGAACTACTGAATATATGGCAAGGGCACAAAGTACACAAAGTAGATAGAGTCATTTTATATGCGTCATTAACAATGTGGAGACTACAGTCTGAAAACAACGCTGTTTTACTCCTCCGTTCATGACTTGTGATGCTTGATTATTCAGAATTTATTGGACAATAAACAAAAAGCTGTAGTTCCTGTAATTTGAAAAACAAATCAAACTTTTGGGGGTAGTGGAACAAACTAAAAACAGTATTGACATATTATCAACTTAAACTACAGTTGTTATGATGGACCTGTTAGCAATTAGTTGCAAACGTGTTGGCAAATGGTGATATGCTGACACAGAGCAACATTTGCGTGTAATAAAACAGCGTACATGACGATTGTGAGTCCTAAATTATTTTCTTTGTTTTCCAACAACTCCCAAGGGAAACAGCTGGCTCTTCAGCAGTTAAATGCTCCATCATGTACACCAGCTAGCTGCTAAAAGGAGGGTTTATCAGAACTTGTTCAGTGAACCAGCTGTCTGCTGCTGTAAATGAAGTTGATGAGAGCAGGGAGAGACTGAACTGAAACTTTAAAGTTGCAGTTCCAAAACAATGAGCTGAAAGATTCAAAAACCAACACATCCTACTAAATAACCATTTAGTCTTAATTAGACCATAATGAATAGACTGATTGCCAGTGACTTCCAAAATGACATATATCAGGCATAGCCTACAGGACGCTGGTCGTATTTTTTTATTTGAGTTAAAAAACTACATTACTTATGTAGCTTAAGTAATGATTTATACTTGACATACCCTAGTCAACTCACCATTGACTCCACACTGGGTGAAAGGCCTGTGCTATTATATACAGTATATATGGTTCATGTTAAGTTAGCTAATAGTAGGCTTAATCAGCTTACTATCCTATAAGCTAACTGTTTTAAACATCAGCTTTACTGTAACTTTAGCAGTAATAGGGCCTGTGTCCACATAGTGTTTTTTTTTTTTCTGAGGGCCAGCGTCTTTTTTAAATTGTTTCTAATGAGGAGCGAGCGAAAAGCAGCAATGCCATGCGCCTTTTTTCTGAGTGCTACTCCTTTTTTTGTTCGGCCGCTTTGAGCGCCTCGAGTTGATAATCTCTCAACTTTTCTACTTTTCTTTTTCCGGGCCCAGGCGATAATATTCACAAATGTTTTGTCTCCTACGGATCACGTCATGCACCCACATCCTGCTTGCTCTGATATCCCGATGTCAAATAAAAAACAAACAGATAGTAAACCGTGAAGGAGCAGTGTCAGTCATACAGCGGCGGTTGTCAAGATATTGTTGGCACAGAGACAAGTGACACGTGCAGTGTTTTTTCTCTCAGCACACAAACGCACCGCCAGTGCTTTTCTGCCTGAATAAAACGCTAGGTGGACACGGGCCCATAGTCTTTTAGCTCTTGATAGCATATTCTTTCAACTGCTGTTTGCAAAAACAAATGACAGAAGCAAAAACATCCCATACTTTGTGACTCGGAATCATTGTTTCAGCATTTGAGACTTTTTACGTTGACAGTCACATTTGAGTCACAGAAAATTGTTTTATTATTTTCTTTTCCTACTGTAGAGAAATGTGCCAGGCCTCCTGAACTAACCTCATTTTGAAGCAATATCCTTAATTTGGAAAAAACGCTTCCAAACTACCAGTGAAAGGAAATCCCTTGTGTAGGCTACAGTTAAGCAGTATCCTATCTAATATTTCCGGACCTGCATCTGTGTTTTGTTTAAGGATCAGAGACGCATCATGTAGAACAGGTCAAGACTGTTCTTCACTGTACACTGAAGGGATGCTTTTTGGACCTGTTGTGCAGCGGGGCTGTTCTGGGAGCTGAACGTGTCCCAGATGATATTGTTGTCAGATAGAAGAAGTATCTTGTCTTTAACCACATTTACCCCCCCTGCTCAATAAAACCACCTCAAACTCTCCTACAAACACAACCTCAACACCGGGAGATACAGATTATATACGATTATACAGTATTATTCTATTATCCAACATTATGCCATTACACACCGTGTAACCTGTTAATATGCAGATCAGCTCCCTCCTCTTGCTCGGTGGTGACACTGCATAAAGGGAAACGTAGCATGAAAATACAATTACCATGCAAATAAGTCATGTAAATGACACCACTATACGAAGGTGCAGTCCTATCACTGCTGTCCAATCTCCGCTATCCATTAAGGGGCTGGGATGATGTAATAAATCAAAGCAAATGCTTTAAACTCTGTCCGAACCTACATTTGCTCAACACTTTTGTGTTTTTTGTGAGGATAAAAGTTGTTTTTATGAAATATAGAGTGCTAAATTGATCCACCGTGTAGCTAGAGCGAAAGAATCAAGACTTTATTTGTAAATATGTCTTCATTTTCCTCCATCCCTCCCTCTCCTCATCTCTCCCTTCTTTATCTCTCTGGTTTTCTTCTCTCCTCCTCCCTTTCACCTCTCCCTACCTTTCTCCCTACTCCCCTTCTTCGTTCCCTCACCCTCACTTGTTATGCTTCCCTCTCCTTTCCTCCCTCCGTCTCTCCCAGGCCTGACTGATGGTGTGTTGAGGTGAGGCAGACGGACGGTGGGTGAGGGATTGCCCCTGCCAGCCTCTGACATTGGGCCCCATTCAGGCCGGGGAAATGATCGATGTTAAATCTAATTTTAAACACCCCCAGTTTAACTCCGGCAGACAGACGGAGAGTGGAGGCCAGCGTCTGGCAACACAGCTGGGGCATCCTGATAAGACCTACGGTTCAAGTCTACCTGCAGGTGTGTTTGTGTGCATGCGTGTGGCTGTGTGTGTTGCCTTCTTTCTTCAAACAGCTTACTTGACAGAGGAGCCATCTGTCCTGTACTTAAAGGGGAGTTGGAGGGCGCTACTTTATAGACAGAGTTGAGGATTTCTGTGCGCTTCACGCTAAATCCAGCAATATTACCAAATTAGACAGGACGGAAACCAGTAATTGCTGCTATACAACTTGAGGAAAGTTCTGTCAATATTGGTGCAGCTCCTTCCAACACACAATCAAGGCTGTACCTTCTTTAATTGCCATCGAAAATGTAATATTTGTCCTGACTGAACTCATTGATCACATGCAGAAGACAATATTTCTGTAGCTGCATTTTCTAAATATGAAAGCATTTGAGCACACAGAAGCAGACTCTCCCCCATGAGGATAGAAGATGCCAAGGTAGGAGGAGGAAGTGCCAGTGTCACAGGCAGAGGTGGCTTTGCATGCTGTTTGCCAGTTGAGTGAGTTGTCGAGGGGTTTCAAGTCTCTCTGCAGGGCTGACGGGATCGTGGGCATTGCAGGCATGACATACATACAGTCAAAGATCTACCAGGCTGAACAGAGCGCCGATAGACTGAGTGCTGTGATCTGATATGTGATATTGTCAAATGGTTAAATAAGAATTTGGAAAAATTTAATAATTTGAAATCTTTCTTTTTTGCTTGTCAAAAAATGTTTTGATTCAGCCTCCCAAATTTAGCATTCATAAGCAATATACAAACACTTAATAAATGGTTTATAACACACCATAATTCATTTTTTTAAGACTTTTTTTCCTTTATTTGGTTTCACATCTTGAGAGCAATTATACAATCATCTGTAGATATGTCCTTTCATAAAGTGAACCATTTTTTTTGTTTTTTTAACACAAAACAAAACAGACACAACATGGGGTGTTATAACACACTATAATTTAAATTGTATAGATATTTTTGATTAAAAATATAACATCGATAAGGCGGTTAATAGAGCATATACATGGGTGTAATCATAAAATCATAAGCTATTTAATTTCACACATGAACAAATCCTTGCAGTGTGTTATAAAACAATTAACAGTTTGTAAACAAATCCAGAAAAGTACCTGAATTAGACGAGTCACCATTACTGTGGTGGCATCTTGCCACAATGTCTTAATGTCCAGAAAATTGGGAAGAATCTGTGCAGCTCTCAGCTGCTCCAACATTTGTGGCAAACTTTAATTTTGGAACAAAACTAATAGCAGAATACATAAGCCTCTACTTCATGAGGAGTGTGCCTGACATACACTTCACTTGATTACCTGGACATGAAGACCAAGACGTTTGCCAAAAGTGGATCAAGAATATTATATTTGTTATTGATTAATTAACATTATTATTATAGCAATTATGACCCTCTATGAGTGACCTGTAAGGCTCATCGCCAGGCAGTTGGTGAAATAATCTTAAATACCTTTATTAAAAAAAACACACATATATATTTTTATTTTGTAACTGGTCTGTAATGATTGAATGCAGCTCTTGATTATTTATACTAGTTAGAAAATGGTAGTGCATTAGTTCTCATTTATCTATTCCAGCTATTGCTGTTACCAATGTCTCATATTTGTATGGACAAGCCACTGTTTAACTTCTTTAATCCAACTACCCATGCTGCTTTCACTGGCAGCAATGGTGGCGATGCTAGGTGGTGGAACACACAAATCGGTCGCTGTATTCATCTCTACATTTGTTACACTACATTATAGTGTGTTTATAATGTATTATAGACCCACCCACATCTATTAAGGCATACAGTACAAAAACAAAATCCTTAGTATGTGTCTGACAAAGAAAGTAGATTTATCAGATTCAACTGTTAAAATGTCACCTACTCCTACTCCATCATTAAAATTCCAGACACATGAACAAGTTGCACAGAAGATGTCTCCTACTTCCTGTGCTGGAGGTGTTATGCTGAATATTGGACCAGGATTGACTTCAAACTGTTTCTGATGTCACAAAACATGCTCATAAATAGACTCACCTTCTAAAAATCTCATTATTAATGAGCACGGAGAGAATTCACACTTTGAGCCATGAATGTGAAAATATCCTTCTAGTGTCAAACTCTGCATATACATCATTCTACACAGTGAAGCTTGAACCTTCAACTGGAGGAACAAGAAGAAAAACACACTCTAAGTGTTATACACTCAAAATAAGATGTTGTTAAACAATTATTAGGAAAGGAAGGCTTGCGCTCAATTCATGACAGTTAGTATTTTAAGAATCCCTACTACAATCCCTAACCCTGAACACAGCATCAGGACCACTATGGGACACTAAAACTATTGAAATATGAGATGATATTGATTTTGAAGACAATAAATACTTTAATCCTTACAGTGAAAGTGAGCTACTGTGTCATTGTATTTTATAGCACCTGGAGTTTGTTAGATGTAGTAAAACACACCAGAGTCAGGTACAGGCTAACAGCACCCAGAGATGCATTAAACAAATGTACCTCATCTCCTTGCCCTGTGAATTACCCTCCAAAATGGCCATTAGGTTTGGTTTTTAATTACAGATCACAGCAAAATCAAATTTGCCCGCACTGTTCCTATCATCTTGTTAGTGAGTCTTTCATAAAGTGACAAAATAGAACAAAGCCTTTAATTTCTGACAGTTGATGCCAGGAGCTGGTCCAAACACAGCAGGAGATCTCCTTCATGAGGGTGATGGGGATTTCCTGCAAATGTAGGAAGTTCACTCCTCATCCCCTCATTCACCTCCAGACCCCTCAGATCTACTGACCAATCACTGCGCTTCATTTCACTGTTAAAATCCAAAGGTGGTCTGGCATTTTCTGTTGTGGGCCCCAACCTGTGACACAGTTTAACACTCAATATTAGATCTCCTACCTCCACTGATATAAAGTCTGTCTAAAGTCTAAAATATTTTCTTTAGCTTTTTAATAAAGACACGACTGGACACATACTTTCACATTTGCTCTCTTAGCAGAGCTGTTGTGTTTTTATGATTTTATCTAGATTTATTCCTTTTATGATTTGATTATTTACTTATATGCTCTTAATTATATCTGTTTTTTTCTATTGATTTTAATTATCAATCAAATAATCATGTCTTTTTGTCTTTCTAAAGCACTTTGGTTAAAATGTGGTGTTTTTTAACACGCTCTATAAATACATTTACTTGTCTTTTCTGTTGCAAAACTAAAAAATACAGTTTAAAACTCTTTGAATAAAGCACAAATCTCTCTTTTGTGTCTCTTGTTCAATAATGGATGTACTACAAGGTCTAGATAACAGACCCAAAAATCATACCCCACAGATTTTTGAATTGCTTTTCTTCCCTTGAGGAAAGGTTTACAAATATAAAACATCCAGGGTTCATAAATTCATAAAAGAGTCGTAAATGACTTTGTTTGCAGTTCAAGGTGTCCTGTCAACCGTTATACAGGTGTATATTTTATAAATGTCTATGGGGATTGTTGGGCAGCAGGGGAATTTTTTTGAAGCAATACTATGGGCGGACATTTCCGTTCATAATTGGATCCATTAGGTCCGAACACATTTAGATAGTCTGGAAAGCCAAAGGGGTTAAATCATTTTATGCCCATTCACGTTAGCTGTGAGCTAAACTGAAACTCAGCTGGCAGAATTCTGCAGTGCACAGGCTCTACGGGCTCCACAACACGGAGGATGAGAAGCGATTCTATACCCGGGAAGTCAAGCATTTTTGGCTTTATGGGCCACTGAGCAGCTTTCTTAGGAATGAACGGGGCACCACCTCAAACACTGTATCCAGGTTTCCCTTGTTGGATCTGTGGTTACATGCCTATCAGGCCTTTAGCATCAAACTGATATCACAAACTATTTCTTTTTGACCATCGAAACAAACACTAAAATAAGGCTGATGATTTCTTAGAAAAACATGTATGTGTATTTAATTTCTTTTCAAAGTGATTGATTTCAAAAACTTCCACGCACCCAAGTTTTGCGGGCCACCACTCACCACACACTGGACCATGTAATTCAACTTAAACTCAGAAGTCATTGCGACAAACTTCTCCTTCAGCGACGGTGACGTGACTTCTGGTGTTTGTCGGTGGTTCCCCTTTAAGTTTTTGTAACTCAGCCTGATGATGATTTATGGCTGGCTGGGCGAGCTGATTAAATCACTGAACAGAACGCCAGGTAGCATTACCACGGCCATCACCGCTCTATGGCCGTCGCATGGCAACCACTATCTGCCTGTCTGTCGTTTGAACTGCCTGACTGTCTCTCACACTTCCTCTCTTGTTTTTTTTCACTCTCTTCGTCTCTTTCCCTTTCTCTGCACGCACAGAGGGTCTGGAGAGAGAGAGAGCGAGAGAGCCCCAATGAATCTAATTAATCTCCATGGAGACAGAGCTGAGTTTTAAGGTGTGTACTGTTATTTTGCAAAGCTCAACAAAAGAGTGCAGCGACATGTGAGGGCTCTGTAATGGGGTTTACATGTCTGAAGTATATCCATGAAGGCCTCCTCTCCAATATCGCAATCTTTCTGAAATGTGTTTGTGTATTTGTCTCCAGTTGAATGTGTTCATTCATTGTGTTACTGTGTGGGTGTTGCATGTTTTACATTGTTACTCTGAATAAAAATCATTTTGCCTTGAACTTTCTGCCTCTCTGCGATGTTTTCTCCACAAATACAATTCAAAGTTTCAAATGGAATTCCGACTTGCATCCAAAAACCTTGGCTGATCGGCCAGATCTGAAAATATTTGAATTACAAGACCCGGGCTCAGAACTCTGAAAACGCTTTGCTGCAGCACGTTTGTGTTACACACTAAACCTTCATCGATTTGCTCAGGTCCCTAAGGGCAGCATGTCAGCGAACAGGAGAGGGACTGCAGGTTAAATAAAAGTGGTGTGGATAATATGCAATTGTGCAAACACAGTGCGACCCAGTATCAAAGGTTTTCTTTATATGTTGCACTCTTTGTGTTTAAAGCGGGGACTATACCTGCCGTAAACGCTCTGTCATGTCAGACACCTAATATACCGGTTAAACAGCCTCCCAGCAGCCCCAGCAGTTGATGGCCTGTAAATTCTTGATCAGTGGCTTGGCACAGGCAGGGTAAATTGATTCCAGGAGAATCCTCCAGGAGCGAGGCTGTCTCTACAAAGGCCAAATATACAGCCATGCATCAGAATGAGATGCGGTAGAGAGAGGCTGGGTGAAGGTGGAGGGAAGGAGAGAGAGGGAGAAAGAAGTGCGAAAATGTCAGTGATTCAGTGTGTGTCGGAAAGGAGATATGCACAAGAGACACCGCAAGAAAGAGAAAGAATAACGTCAAGAATGAAAGCAATTGTTTATGTGTGTGTGTGTGTGTGTGTGTACATGTGTGAGTCAGAAGCTGAGCATGCCTGAGAGACAGAAGCAGAAACACATTTATAAAGAAACAAAGCAGAGGCAACCATGTTAGACCTCATAAATGAATAAATCCCCTTTTGGGTCAGTCACTAAGACATTACTTTGAAACCTTTAATTTAAAGTGAGATGACGAGCTTCATATCAATCTTTTGTCTTTGCATTTAAGATATAATATGTTGTGTTTCTGCATTAAGATGCCAAAAGACGACAAGACCTTTGTTGTATTTTTTGTTGTGTTGTGTTCTTAAGTTATCCTAAATGTTTCCAACAATGTTCAATCCCTGAGTAATCTGTACTTTTACTCAAGGTTACAGTGTGTTTCATTCGGTCGTCGATCAAAATAACTTCCAGGAAAGAGTCAGAGAATGAGGAAGGAACTTTAAAACATTACTTCAACCATGAACATTTCTGCCTGAGTCAGGTTGATGGGGAGTGTTTACAGAGTTTGAGTTACAACCTGACTCAGGGGGATCTCTAGCCTTAGGGGTAGAGATAAATAAATTAACCATAGCAGGGTGAATTTCCTGTCAGAGAGGGTTACTTATGCTGTTTTTCCATTACATCTGCCAGCCTGGCTCTACCCGGGGCTGCAGCCCAGCACGACCAGGGTTTTGCATTTCCACCACAACCGGGCTACTTGTTTGAAGGTGTGTCTTAAACCAGTGACGCGCTTTGTTTCGATCCCCGTAGTACTATCGAAGAATCACCCCTAACAATGTGACTATACTAATACAGTTACAAACACGTTTCATTTACCATTCCTTCTTCACAATAAAAGCCCCCCTGTTATTTAGTCATTTAAAAGCTTTTATTATGAAGCAGCATTACAAGAAATGTGTTTTCACCAGCAGTAACTAAACAGTGAACACGACTCCTGAAAAAAATGAAAGAGAACACAATGACAACAGTAAAACACAGCAGATGAAAGTACAAACAGGACGAGAGAAACTAATGAGATTCAGTTAGAAGCTACAAAAGTACTGAGAGCTGAACACGATGTCTTTTTAAGACGTCTTTCTCTCAGGTTTCCTGCATAGACATGAGTTCAGTATCGATTTTAGGGGGAGACGGGTGCTTGTCACCATGGCCCACGCAGCTTGGCCCTACTCCGGGGCAGGTCCATCGCCAGCGCAGCTCGGCTCAACTCAGCGAAGCAAAACTGGTGATGGAAAACTAAATCAGCTCGGTTTGACTCGGTGCATCCAAAAGTGCTAGTGGAAAAATGGCATTACAGTCCCATACAGCGGCCTTTTTATTTGGTGGCATGGTAGTTATTCTAAATTGTTGCTTTCTAGTCAATGTATCTTTTATCGGCTGATGATATATACGTCTGCAGCTCACACTTTCAACGGACATAGCTGTTGCAAGATTCTACTGCGCCTGGAGGCTTGGTAGTCACAGCTTTCTATTGGCTCCCAAATAATTTGAACCCAACACGATCCCACAGTACTTACGACTTTTGTTTTGTTTTGGATTGAGAGACCCCTAGTGGCAGAAATTACATACTGCATGTCTAAGTAAGAAGCTGAGTTAGGACACGGTTAGCCTAGCTTAGCTAAGACTGGAAAGAGCGGGGGACACCTAGACTGGCTCTGTCCAAAGTTTAAAAATATTCTAAACCAACAATTGTAAAACCAACCAGGGAGTTACATGGTGTAACTTTTTCTTTGGAAATCAAGAATAGTTCCAACGTAAGCAACCTTTAATCACAAGCTAATGTCTGTACACTTCAGTTCATGTAGCCTACAGTTGAGATACAGTGTGTGTACTTGACATTAGAGCTGGCATTGGAGCTGCTGGAAGACATGTTTTTGACTGTTTAGTCTTTATGCTAAGCTAGGCTAAATATGTCTTGACGCAGCTTAAGCGCCAACCACTGTATTTCTTACCCAGTTTTGAGTATACTGGAGAGAAGTGGTGATATGCATCATTTCCTTTGTGACATCAAAATCTGATCTGCAGTGTTTGTGTGTGCCAGTGCCAGATGGATGGATGAATGAAAACAAAAATGGGAACCAATTTATTGTCCCAGAAAGTCAGACAGAGAGAGAAAGATAGAGTGTGATGCTTTTATCTGTCTACTATATTTCAAATTTCAAATCCACTGCTGGAAATATTGGTACACTTGTATTCATGAAGTCTTTAGGATTCAGAGAGAGGAGTCCACTGCTGCTGCTGCATAAACAACAAGGCGTACAGACTTCCCAACAAGTGCTGGGCTCTCATTTTGCCAGGCCCTTGCAGCCAAAGCCTTTTCTCTGATGTTTCTTGGTTCTTCACTCCAGTCATCAACATGTCAGTTGGCGTGCTGCAGTGACATTGTGTTGCCCGAGGAGCCGAGACTGGCATTAGCTTTCAAAGCCAATCGAGGAAGTTGCGGGAGCGATGTTACTGCTGTTGACCTTCTACTGGCTGGCATCAGAACAATTTGGACATCTGAGGAAACACTTAGTGGAATTACATCTTGTGTGTTTTGGACATGATTGTATGAGGCAGTATTGATGAAGTCATCAAGAAGTCATTGAATGTTTGCAGATGAAAGTGAGCAAAGCCACACCAGTGTTGTTTCATGGTAACTTCATGCTTAGTCCTTGTACCCTAACATTAAATGATACAGAACAGGGAGGATGAGTGATCCAGGAAGTTCTCTCTCCATCTGATGTTGCACTGGACAGTGACTTGGCTGACATAAACAAATGTAAAATCGTATTGCTCATGGCAGAATTAAATTAGTTAGCACTGAGGAAGAAAAGCAAAGGGTTTGGATCAAGAGCAGTGGACTTTGAGGCGATCACTGCCCAAGGCATCTTTGTACTATCCAACCTGAACAGCTGGACCGCCCCAGGGACAAGAGGAAGAGAGCGGGGATAAGAGACATGCTAATCAAGCTTCAATTTAAGGCTGCAACTTGCTAAAGTCTGGTCGCAGGAAAATGAAGTGAATGAAATTTGGACTCATTCTGGCCAAGCGATGGTAAATTTCAGCTTTACAGAGACCTGTCTCCACCTCAACATCTTGGATCAAGCTGTTGAACTTGACGAGCGGACCGTGTTCGGAGCTGGCAGAGAGCAGAACTACAGCGGGACGAGGAGAAGTGCATTCTATGTTTATATCATTGATGCTTGGTGCTCAAAGTTGATGGACAGTGTTTCCCAGATGTTGAACTTTTAATGCGAGGATACTGACTATATTATCATCACCATCTTGTTGCTGCTGTTAATATTCGAGGCAATGTAAATTTAACAAATGCACATTAGAATTATTTGTTGACTTTATAGCCTACCATGTGTTCATGTGTTTGTACATATCCACATGTTATATGTTCGTGTATAGAGTTCATTTATTTTATGCAACCCTGTGTTGTATAATGACAAATAAATCATCTTTAACCAGATAGATAGATAGATAGATAGATAGATAGATAGATAGATAGAAATTGATGACAAAAACACCTTCCTACCCCTTTCAGAAAAAAACAATCATGACAAAACACACCAATTAAAACCTCAGGAGTTGTGGGACTTCGTTCATTATCTTGCAAAGTTTTGGAACAAAACAGAGACCAAATTCATCAAACAAAAGTTTAGAATGTTATTTCTACCCCGCCAGTGTAATTTATCACGTTTAGGGAAGCTGTCATGAGTTAAGTGGATTGCCAGTAATTGTGGCTGGCCCACCTCTAAGCAGAACCGACTAAACCAGCTCATCAGGGACAGACTTGTGAAATGGAGGGTAGCGATCTCTTTATCCCTGGGCAGAGAATTGAAGGTGGCAATCTCTCTTTCTCTTAACTTGCCTGTCTTTTCTGTACGCTGTTTTTCTTTATTCTCTGGCTGCCTGCCTTAATGCTTCAGAGCTCTCCGCTCTGGGTGTAAAACAGATGTATTGCTATGAATTACTTTGTTTTGAAAATGCTTAACAGAGTCATTAAATGCAGATAAATCTCTCTAAATGCATCATTCCCACATGGACTCGGCTGCTCATAATGTTGCGGCATATTTCATTATTTTCTCTTCATGCTGCTACGGATACATACCCTCTATATATTATACATCAGAGGAAAGTAGTTTTACAACTAATTTCACTGCATTAAGTAAATGGGCAAATTCTCCAAATGGCTTTGTTTGGAACACTGTGAATATGAGCGGCAGAAATGTGATTTCTTCCATTTCTCTAAAGTCTCACAGTCTTTGTTGTCTCTGTGTTCATACAGACTCAGTATGTTTGCCTAACTTTGAGGAAAATTAAGAATCCAAGACACATTGATCTGCTCACACAGCAGGCCCATGGACAGGCAACTGCAGCGCTGGATATGCCCTGAACAAGGCCGTGTGTGGGTGCCTATACTTAAAACAGACAGAGATACAGCTCTTCATTCAGGCCTGCTATGTGGCTATTCTCAACTCAATGGAATAGCATACAAAACAGCACTCAACCCCTAATGTTCAAGGTTTTTTATCTAACATTTTAAGATATTTTATTTTTATATGAGATACTTTAATTGATTGTCTTTTCAGCCAGTTGGGTAAAGCAGCTGAAGCTGTGAACACAGCATTTTTATATTATCAATACAGTATAGCAGATGTGTTTGTTCACAGTTGTCTATACACCCAGAGCAACATTAACATTCACATTTCTGTCCCCCGGGTGAAAGAAGGTAAATTATTCACTCTCCTTTCAGCTCTGATTTGGTCTTCCTGAGTAGAACATCTTTCTCTTTGGCTGCTCCACCATTTTAACCAGCTAGTATCTAACTTTGCCTGCCATTTGGACAGATATACAGTGGGCCTAACAAAACATCAGACTTTAATGTGGGAAACCAGTGTTTTATTCCCGTGGATCCTGTTACCTTAAATAAATGTTGTGTAATTATTTTCTCTTATAATAGCCACTTCAAAACCAGTGGTGGACTCAGCATGTTTGGGGGCCAAAACAAATGAAAAGGGCACCCCCTGTATGCGGTGGTGTACCAGCGCTCAGAAAGTCATGACACTTTTCCCACTAGAGGGCACTTAAACCAAGTTTTCTCCATTGGAAGGGACTTTTTGCTGTTGGACTAGTTAAGTAATAATTGCTGGCTTGCTAAGTTACATGTCTTGTATTGTCGCACTTTGCTTGATGTTTGGCTGTGTTAGCTTGTCAATTTTCTAGACCTTGATCATAGGCCAAATAAACCCATTTCAACAGAGGTTACATCTTCTACACAAACAAGCACATACACACACATACACACACACACATACACACACACACACACACACACACACACACACACACACACACACACACACACACACACACACACACACACACACAAACCTCAACCCCCAGACCACACCACGTCTTTCCATGCCAGGGGTTCACGACAATTTCTCAGAGCCAACTGATTTTTAAGAGAGATAGAGGAACTCTAGTCTTATCAGACGAACAGATGTCCCACAGAGAACTCTGGGTAATTACGCTGGGCCCACAACTCCCATCATTCCTATCGCTACCTGTTTTGAAAGGGAGGCTGAGGGAGAGGGAAAATGTCTCCTGTTATGACAGATAAATCAATCCAAATAATTACCCCGGTATGATTTGATCGTACTAACTGAATATTTTTCTATTTTGTAAGCTCCTCAAGTGATGTAGTCTCTGATGAACAGCTGGGATGATAAAAGGACCACATTTAGATTAAAAGGGGGGAAACTTAGAGAAAAGAGCATGTTATGTTAATGTTTGGGGTGAAACTAACCAGAGTTATCGATAAAATGTTAATGGGATTTCTATAATCAGGTTCTTGGTTTTATAACGTGACTCTCTTCCAGTGATAATCACTGATGGTCACGTCTATCCTGTATCTGGTGTATATGTTAAACAAGAACTGCCACTACTTCACATTCCAACCAAGGTGAATGAACTTGCAAAGCTTGTAAAGAGAAATATAGTCAACAATTCCTGTTGCCAGTAGGTGATAAATTCAACTGTAACATAAACAACAGGGGATGTGACTAGGTTTTTGGATTCCTTGTCAACTCCTATTAATAACAGACGTAGTATATAGCTGTAACAACAACAAATATGGAACAAATGTGGAAAATGATGCGCGCGCGTGTGTGTCTGTGTCTTTTAGATGTGTGCGTTTTTGTTAGAATCCAGTTCCATTGCCAGCTGGAGCATGGATACCCGAACCTGTCGGGACCCATCCTATAACTTTGTCAGACTCATGATGGATAGTTTCAAAGGGTATTAAAAATGAATGCAGAACCAGGGGTGAGGTTATTTTGTTCCATACTGTTCATTCTCCTTCCTTATCAAAACCTGATGGCTACATTACCCATGATGCAACTCGACTGCCAACATTTGGGATGGGGATTCAGGTTGGCTATGCTTGCTTGTCAAAAACACCCCAAAATGCTGGATCCTCAATTTCCCACAATGCAACTTCCTCTTTTGCTTGGCCCTCTCTGTTTGGTAGAAGGACATGTCTTGAAAACTCCATGCTCCCAGTTCGTAATGCATGTTTTGTTTTCTGTTATAAATGTGCGGTCTTTAACAGTTTTAAGTGTTTGGAAATTAGCATCTTTCACTTGGAAACAGTTTGCGAAGCTTGCGTAATGTGAATGAGTGCTCTATAAAATCATCAACAAATGTTGCCACTTCCTTCAAGACTGCTTGATTCAGATTTGTCATAACACATTCGCTAAACGCTATTTGCTGCTTTGTTTAAGGGGATTTTTAAGGCTACTTTCTATAGGAGATAAAAGAGATGCATATATTAACTGCAAACTGCATTTATAGATACTGAGACAGTAAAGCAAATTTCTGGCGAGTGTTTGAACAAAAAACAGCTGTCACTACATCAATCCTCTGCCAGGTGGAAAGAGAAAAGAAAGAGTTTTGACTCTGTGCCGTAAATTTGAATTGCAGAGTTTCTTGGTGTGTTTTTTGGAGTTGGGATGGTAATACCTGACTGCAGCTCTCTAAAGTGATTTAATTCCCTGATGTCATTACGCTGGCATCGAGTGTTGATTTGCTTTGTAGTGCTTTGTTCTTGTTCAGAGGACTGTTTGTTCATCAGCTTCTCTGCAGCCACTTTTAACAGAAATCTCTGTTTTCTTTGAGTTTGTGTACACATGTGTGTGTATGTGTGTATGTGGGGGTTTACACAAGTTGTTACTAACGAAGTTGTGCCAATTCCAGGTCTGAGCAAAGAAAGAAAATCAGCATGACTGGCAGCAGATTTCTTTGCACATATTCAACATCCAGTAAGACTTTCTATAGTTTAGCAAATGCAGTTCAATTCTCATACTCAGTCATATGCTAAAGCATTGCCATAAAAACCAGAAGAAAGAAAGGTAAAGCTTGCAAAATTATTATAATTTAGACTTCGCATAAAAAATCCCATTGCACCTACAGTATACTATATAACAAAAATTATTCTCCACTTTAAAAAAAGCTAGATATGCAATCACATATATGGCCCTCTGTAGATCACACTGATAAAGAGACAAGGGTTGGCTTTCAGTGGACCCAATATAGTTTGATTTACCTGCGGTCGTTTTAAAAGGGGAGCACAATATTCCCCCTAATGTGAATTGAAAAGCACTGGAGGAGAAAATCATTTCATCACTCTATCTGTGATGGTGTCAGCAGAGGGAGCGAGAATTGACTAATGTTTGTGTGTGTGTGTGTGTGTGTGTGTGTGTGCGTGTGTGCATGTGTGTGTGTGGCGTTTCAGTGGACCCACAGAGGATAAATGATTACCTCTGTTAAGATGGAGCTTTGAGCTGAGGAGACTGTGTGATGCTGTGATATTGAAGGCCCAGTGTGAATCCTATCGACCACAGTGCATCACCACCCACACAGCCTGAATTTATATAGAGCTGCCAGCTATACAGCGAGTGAACAGTGTCACCGCAACACCTTCTCTTTATTGAGTTGTACCGCCCCATAAACAATACATGTTTTTCGGTGCTTCGAAATCTTCACTTTCAGTCTTCGTTTACAAGGATGGATATTTCCACCGGAGATCTTACCAACAGCTCTTTGTAGAGATGTCAGTGGCTGTGTTGGTCCTGCGGTGGCCACTATAACCAGCAACTCTCTGCTGTGGGATTAGGCTTAGTAACTAATCTGGTCATGTTCCAGCTGAATTCACTCAAAAAGTCAAACCTCATATTTTTCGAAAAAGTGGTTGCTTAGCATCTCACATCTGCTAAAGATGAGCATAATCAAGAGTTTCATTCTGGCTTCTGCAAGTTACACTACAGAAATGGCTCTTCTCACAGTCTTTAATGGTAGCCTGATACACAATGAAGCAGCTGAATGTTTGATGCGTGGCTGGATCTCCGTGCAGTGTTTGATACTGTGCAACACCTTAACTTCTTTGAGAGACACCGCATCTGAACCTTCCAAGTTGTTGTGTGCCACAAGGTTCAGTGCTGGGTCCTATTCTGTTTGCCTTATGCTTCACCTTGGAAACATAATGAGGCACTCTCAGTGTATTTCCTATCACTGCTTCGCTGATGATGTTCAATTATATGTTTCATTAAATCTCAAAACATAGCGAAACTGTGTTTTAAATAATTGTAAATGAAGGTGGAAACTGGATGGCAGATCATTTCTAACAGTTAAACTCTGAAAAAACGTATTTCCACCCCTCCTAGGCTTCCACCTAA
Organism: Pagrus pagrus; assembly: GCF_965226575.1. Lineage (NCBI taxonomy): Eukaryota > Metazoa > Chordata > Actinopteri > Spariformes > Sparidae > Pagrus > Pagrus pagrus. The sequence goes on from NC_140195.1 coordinate 25,756,106, forward strand.
GGTAATGGATGATCTTTGGTCTCTTACCTCGGTGGTTAAATCCTCCATAAGAAATCTCGGTGTCACTTTGGACCAGGCTTTGCACCAGGCCCATTGTGTCAGGATGATTGGAAATATGTATTTGTGCTTTTATATCATCTCTTCTTGATTACTGTAACTCCCTTTTTACCTGCCTCAGCAGATCTTCCCTGGATCATTTACATGAAGGTTGCCTGCTAAACTGTTGACCAGGTCCTCCAAATGGTCTCATGACACCCATTTTGATTGCTCAACACTGGCTCCCCGTCAAATACAGAATCCAATTTAAAAATGTTTCTATCATTTATGGAGTGCTTTATGGTCAGGCACCTGCCAACATCAAATATCCACTGCAGCCCTGTGTCACCACCAGGTCTTTAAGATCGTCAAGGTTTGCTGGTGTTTTCTCAATCCAGCCAATCTTCTATCTGACTTAAGACGTGTGGACACTGTGTACATCTCTAAAAAAGTGCTATATAAATAAAGTTACTTATTGACCCACTTCCATGAAGGGTCCGCTTTGTAAGAAAAGTTTATTTTTGAGTCTTATTCCCAGCTCATCACATACTGACGCTTTGGGATTGTAGGTCGGGTCAGTCACTTTTTTGTTTTATACTATTAACTGTTTATGATGATGCTGTTGTAGATGAGTATATTTATTCTCCAGGAGTTAGGACATGAGAGAGTCTAGATCTGATCAGAGACAGTGTTTCCATCTGTTTCTAGTTGACACCCCCTATCATTGAACAAGAATATCAAGTCCAATGCCAACATTTTTAAGATTCTTAATTTTTTATAATATCATCATAATTAATGCTACAGGGAACAACTGTGGCACTGGACTTAAAATTCAGATGTGAGAAATTGTTGAATATGGACCCAGTTTCCAAACATTCCAGTCCATTGCAACCCAACAAAACTATTTGAAGGGTTTCTACTTTTTATGTTTTGGCTAATACCTAGTTTGTGTTAACTCGTTAAAGTAGGTAAATACTGTACTCACCATCATTTTTATAGAAATATTGGAGACCGGGGGCAGTCTACAACATTTGCTCCTCAGATCCTCAGATTCCAAAAATCTATTATTTTTCGTCACTATTAACATTATGCTGGCAGAATATAAGGAAGAACTGTGTTGCATGGCACAATGTAGTGTCTGGGCAGTGTAAAGTGTACACACACACACACACACACACACACACGCACACACACACATACACACACACACACACACACACACACACACTATGTGGAGTTAATCTTCAATGGGAGGAAGCATTTGGCCCCAGGAGACTGTAACTGTCTTCAAAATTATTGCTTTTGACTGTTCTAAAATAAAAATAAAAACTTTCATTCTCACACACGTTTTATTTAGCTCTCTTGTTATGAGTCAGACAGTGACCTTAAACAAAATCAGTTGGCTGAACTACCAATTATGTTTCATCTTGTAACTCAATGGAGTAAAAACAAAACGGAATTATTTGGAACACAGTTCACTGGAGTTGGAGACTGAAAATAGTGGCTCTTTACTCTTACTGCCACAATGACACTCATAACCAATGTTGGGCTTTTCCTGTAATGTTGCAGCTCTTCAGCCGAGCTCCAGTCAAAACTTCAAAAAATTTTGCATTTTTGTGGTATCTTCTCATTGATGGTCTTGTTTGCTTATGTAGGTCATAGAGAGGGATCAGTATTAAATTGAGACTGTTTCATAATCAGTTTAAACTCAGTGCAGTATGTTTAAAATTAAAATAAAATGATTACAAAAATATCTGTGAATGGGTGAGAGAAATTAACATTTGATTTAACCTTTGCTCAAAACATGCAGATTTGTAAGAGCACTCTCAGAGAGAGTAGCAGAGCAGATGTAAATCTTTGCTCTAGATGCTGGACGGAGAAGGCCTTATAGTCCATATCTTTAGTCTGCGCTCTCATCTCCTCAGAAAAGTGCCTAATGGTACGATCATTTCAAAAGGGCAGTGACCAAACAAGATGCTCTATGTATCTCTCTACTGATGTTACTATAGCAACCCAGTCTTCTGCAGTGTGTGCATGTGCATCTCTTTGTTTCTGTCGTGGTGTGTCTGACGGCGTAGATTCCCTACTGTTGATATATAGTGGATGCAGAATCCTGCATTGTGAGGAAGAAAAAGAAAGGAGGCATTGAACAAAAGTAGGAAGAAGGGAAGTGTGTAGGAGAGAAAATCGATGTATACTGCTGAGATGTAAGATGTTCCTTTTTTAAGAACCATAGTTTCCATTAATTTCTTCATAGACCATTCAAAAATCCCAGAACTGACTGCAACCTGACTGGCTTGTACCTAAATTGTATGCAAATCAAAGTAACTGATAGCATCCTCCACTCTGTTGTACAATCAGAAGGAAGACAGCTACTGAGAGCTAAAGAAACAGACTATCCTCTTCAAAATCAGTGCACTCGGGAAAGGTGGTGAACAATAGTAGCAGATGTTTATTCAAACAACCACTTTGTTTGATTGAAAAACATATTCTGCCTCCACTTGGTCCACTCCGGGTGATTTTCTTGGATAATCTAAAACACATTGAATACAAAACACTGCTTGTCTGCCTGATATGAGCTCCTCCAGCTGCAAAAGCCACTGATGGTTAAAATGCTCAAAATTATGGTTGGTTGCAATGATTAACTGACAAGTTGTTGATTTCAAAAAATAAAGTCAATGTCTAAGTTTCCTTGCTATGAAAAGATGTATCTCATTTCAAGCCTGCTGACTTTTCATGTCAAATACACACAGTGCAGCTCTACTAGTTCTAATATTTGAAACAGTGACTGGTTGTGAGGGAGAAAGAGACAGACAAAGGACGTTCGATGAAGAGGAGTGGGCTGGCATTTGTGTATATATAAGAATTATCTCTGTGTAATTGCTTTCTCATTTGAGCATGTAGAACATGTTTCTTCATGCTGGACTTTATAAAGTCATCCATCATTGTCCTTGTGTCGTCACGCAGATTGTAGCACATATTAAATTTTAAAATGAGCATGTGGTGAAGATAGATGCACATTATGTTACGTTGGCCACAATTTCCTCCTTTATGAGTCAGGATGAATTGTGTGTGTGTGTGTGTGTGTGTGTGTGTGTGTGTGTGTGTGTGTGTGTCTGTGTCTGTGGCACTCAGTCCATTTGCTGGTACTTTAAGTTGCACTTACATCCTGGTGTCTTGGCTCTGTTCTGTCCGTGGTCAGTGCTGAAGACCCAGATGATATCTATAGAGTGAAATATAGCTGCAAAGTTAACAGGCTAATTAAGAATCTTTGCTGTTTTGATATTGTTTTTCTTATGATTGCATCATTTCTGATGAAGTAACAGCAAGTTGAAATTATTTAAAAGTAGACTTATTACTCAAAAATTTGTGTGCCCGAGGAAAAAAAAAGAGTTAGCTGCTGTCAAGCTTACAGAATATCTTTTATAAGATATGACATATGATATGTGACATCAGTCATCACAGATAACAAATTAACATTTTAATGTTGACAATGGCTCACATGAATGAAACGGGTGTTGCTCATAGTGATGGACCACAGAATTACCATTCACCCCATCTTGCAATGTTGAGTGAAAGTGGAAGTGAAAGAAAATCCCTGTATCTTTCCGTTTATCCACATCTGCACCAGAAGTTAATGGGCTGAGACCCACTCGCCATCCAAGTTTAGTAGTTTTTGTGTAATCCTACCAACCAACAAACAGACACAGGTTAAAACATAACCTCATTGCCCAGCATGAACAGCGTGCAGAAAACGACGGCAGCTTGTGTATATCATGGCACATTGAGCGCTAAAGAGCCAGATATTTCCCTCAGGAAAAGGGGAAGACCAAAAACAGAGCTTGAATTAGTGAGTGCTGGATTTACATTGATAAGATGAACAGAAACGCATGAGACCATTCTGAGATGTGATCACACCAGACCTAATGTCAAATCAGTGTGTATGGTGAAATACAACTCATGACATGAGAGAAGTGAGTTTGGTGACAGATTTATTCAGTATGCCTAACCATCTACACATGGTCAGCTTTTAGCCTATGTTAGCATTGACATGTATATGTGTTTCTGAAATATAATTATTCTTATACGATTTTATACAAAGAGTCATTAAACATGGTACTACTACCTCTCAGTGGTGCAATTGGTTTGAAAAGTGACTTTGAAAAGTGGTATACTTTTGTGACTTAAGTGGTAAATATACATCTGATAAAGCCGTCATATTTTCTGAATATTAACCAATAAGCCTACTGAACATCACACTCTGTGGTATTCAATAAGGGGTACAAGCTTTACTTTAAAGCAAGGGTGGATATTTCATTTTACTGTTGGGGAAGGCATATAAACAGAAAAAAAATCTCAAGAGCTAATCCTGAAGGGGACTGTTGGTGTTGTTGTCGTGGGTTCATGCCCTCTGCAGCCTGCTTTCGTCTACCTTGTACATGAGTCTCTTAACATGGAGCAGCAGACTGGTGACTCAGGTGTTACTGTGGAACAAGCTTCCTGTACAGTATCTATAGAGCATTTAAAAGCTGATTCAGTTCAGATAAAAACAGACGGGGTCAAGGGCTGATCTGAGGAATACAGTAATATTTGTCATGTAAGATCTTTCAAAAACATACTGCTATACTTTTTGATAGAATTTCTGTCGCTAATTAGGACCCTAATTTTCTTTCTCATTATTACTGTATGATACCCTGTGTTGTATTGACATGCATGTTGTATTATTATATTATAAGTCCTTTTGACAGCTTCTCAGCTCCATAAATAGAAGCAGCTCTTGGCAGGTACAGTAAAGCAGGGAGGAGGCTGCTGGATGCAGACTGAGGCACAGAGTGACAGAACTGAAGAGAGTTCTGGGGTACTGAGGGCTTCTAATGGCACACCATGGATTTTAGGAAAGAGAGCAAGAATAGTCAGATCAATGCTCAACCATTGAGGATATATTTAGTAGTTTTCATTCATGGAAATAATGACCAAATTGTTGTTTTCCAGAGTGTTTCTTATGTGGATTCAACTTGACAATGACAAAATTAGAATGTTATTCCAACTAAAAACCTGGAACAACATACAACGTGCAACCACTATCAACCGACACCCATGTTTCCAATTGACACACACACACACACACACACACACACACACAGTATATGGAATCTTCTCCCTCATCCATCCTAATACTTCACATACCTCTGTGTTTGTGTCAACAGTGGGTGAGCTGAGGTGGTAAATGATGACATTATGTATCAGCAGCTCAGCCTACATGATAAACGAGCTGAAGCTGTAACACAAAGCGGCTGTCAAAAGAGAAACTTATACTTTCACGAACACTCAACGTCCACCACTGAAGCAAGAGAGATATCCGTCTCCATCAACACAATGCACTTTATGCATGAAAATGTAGTTTAAAACTAAAGCAAGACCAACTATCCAAGTTTCAGATGACTGATTTTTTTTAGAATACCTGCAAAAGAAAATGTGACTTAATGTGGAGTTCCATCACCAAGCGTCATGTGAATACTCAAAATCAGGTGCATCAAAACAAACAGCTGGCAGTGCTAATTCTTCTGTCTAGTGCACGGTGCAACGAGACAGTGTAATTAAAAGTGCCAGTTAATCCTCAAAAGCAGGGCTGAAATAAATGAATAGATTATGTTGTAGACTGTATTTTGGTGGTCCTCCTTACACCCACATTCTGATATCTGGTAAACAAACAAGATGACTTAACTGCCATGTGATTATTATTATGCTAATTAATAAAGTTTACCATATGGCTTTACTATTTATATTCAGATATTCATACACAATTGGATAGTCATGTTTATATAGTAAAAGTATAGCCATATGTATTTCATTCATATGCATTACTTTTATATTTTAATACATATCTTTACTTATTTAGATTTCAGTATTTAGCGGTGCAATGTGTAACATATGGCCATCTGTTAAATTCATGCTCCAAACAAATAGGAGGCACAATATCACCAGAGTAACCGCTAACTGCTGCTAAACTGTAGCTGCCTTTAGCAAGTTAGCTCAGTTAGCCATGCAGCTAGCGGTCCTATTTTAGATACTGTACTCTGCACAGAATGGGAGCTCAGAGCAGTAGGGGTGTGTTGGTATTGTTAGCACTACCAGCCCAAGACCTTTGGACTGCTGGGTGGAGAAGGTTTTAAGGTCCAAGGGAGATGTCTTTGACATAACACCAAAACTGCTATTTAATATTTAAAAATTCGTACATATTGCACCTTTAAATGCAAACAAGACATGCTATTTCTTGAATTTTAGATGAGGTGAAACCACTACTACAATACTTTTTCTGGCACACTGAAGCTTATGTGTATAAATAAATATAATGTAAACACTGACATCAAGTTTAAGATGTGACATTTTTTAGATATGAAGATATTTTTTTTAATATTTTGAAATATATGTTAAACAATATTTAGTGTAGGCACTTTATGTTCCTTTCCCTTTGTCCAGGCACCCAACTAGCAAGGAGGCCCAGGCATGTGCTTTGATTCAGCTCAGTTTAAAAGTCTGTATGGACATGATGGAAATATAATGTGTGTTTCATGTGTTCATTTGAGAAACATTCAGGAGACATTCCAGTCACGTGTAATTATTTATTTCCATTGCTTGATTGCATTTTGCTTTTACCTGCACAATGACAATGCTAATATGCAAATGTTTTACAGATGTTTAACATGTTCTCCATTTTGGTTAAGCATGTTAAAATGCCAACCTTTGCTAATTAGCACTGAACACAAATTGCAACTGAGGCTGAGAAGAATGTCATTATAGTTTTGCAGTAGTCATAAATCAAAGTAATAGGCAAATTAATTATTTGACCTGATGAGGTAACCTGGCTCACACCCAATGATAGCTGGGATGAGCTCCATCTCCCCGCGATCCTCCAAAGGATAAGCGCTTAAAGATAACGATGGATGGATATTCAAGCTATCCTCCAAGTTAATAAAACCTACAGGACATGATATTATCAAGTTGTTCTGTTTTATAACTCTCTGTGTTGTGAAGCTGTGAGCTGTGTGTCAGCAGTGACACGCCTCATTTTGAGCTGGTTGGATTCAAATGTTAATCATAATAGGACTGTCTATCAGCAGCCATTGTCATTATGCAGTCTTTAGTCTTTACAAATGTAGAGTGATGTAGGGTGTTACCTGCAAAGTGGGATTATGCTGGAAGGGGCAAAAAGTGAAGCACCAAGAGGCAAAAGCTCTTCAAACATCATTATTATTTTTTCTGATGTTCAATATGAAAAGCGTTGGAGGTAAACATTTCATTTCCAACCACGGGCGTATTGTGGTGTACAAGTGCTTTTCTCCTTTGTCCCCTCATTTCACCGTCCACAAGGAGCCGTAACTACAGCAATAACAGCATCAACGCAGCCTTTTCCTTGTGTTCATAACCTCTCTTTGACTCCACTCCCGGAAATAAAATGAAGAACTTTTAAAAGCACGGCAGCATTTGTGCCGATCAGTTGCGCACAGCTAAAGACAAACATCAAACACTGTATGAATTCAATTATTTCCGAAACAAAATTCCAATTACCTCCCTTGAATTTACATAACCTCAATATAAACCCTTCCCTGTTGCCTTATCTTATTTTCCCTCGCTCCCTCCTTTGTTTGTAAGAGTATCGACTTTAATTCTCTTTGGTATGGTGACTTTTGGCAGAAAATTAAACTTCATATATTCTCTCTCTTCCTCTTTGTCTCTCTCCGTGTGCCTCCCTTTTTCCACCCTCTTGCTGGTATCGAAATGCGTGCAGCGTGAAATTAAAGCCAATGCATTTCTGACTCCGAAATAAATTTGCCCCTCTGATGAGGTTGGAGTTGGTCCAAGGCTCTGCGATGAAAACACTTTTTACACTTATTTTCCTTCACGGTGGAATTATCCAATGCTTATTATTGTTCGGCATACATGACTCTTTCCTCTGGGAATGCGGCTGCTACGCTGGAAAGAGCTCACTGTTTTCTCTGACACTTTATTAATTTTCTTGTTCTTGTGCACGGTCTCAGAGGATCATTGTTTTTCTTCAAATTTTAACCGATTTTCCTTGGTACGGGTAAAGTATTTGATCTGATCATGTCATTCAGAGGCCTTAATGTGGCCCGCAGTCACAGGTATTGGTATAATCAGTAGATAAAACAGAGATAAAGAAAAAGCATGAAACATTTAAAGAAGTAATATGTAAGAATTCTACATTTAAATATCTAAAACAACTGACTCTTTCTTATTTTGTTGAGTTATGTACTTATGTACTAAATCTCCATAATGTTTCCAACATGTTCAGAGCCAGAGAAATATAGTCACCTGTCACAGGAAGCTGGCGTACGTGACTAAATGTAACGTGAATGAAATTTTAAAAAATTATCTCGTCACATTTGTGCCTGAGTCACGTCATTTTTATCAGGCATTCTGATTTCTTACTCTGAATTCCAATTACCTCGTCTGAACTAACTTGACCTCGTTATAAACCAAAAAGATGTAATGCGCAGATGTTTAGTGTGTCTAGCTGAAGCTAATTTGCAGCCAACATCTTTCGTTAGGCTTTTAAATTTATGTTAAATCAACTAAGCAAACAAACAGATCAAACAGATTCATCATAAAAACAACAGAGCAGATGTAACAGACTGTGTGTATGTGTATGTGCAAAAGTTGTTCTGCTCGGCTCGCATAGTTTCTCTGCCATTACAATTTAGATTTCATTTATATTACGAGTTTATTTCAATTCATTATATCTGGGACAAGGCCATTTGTCAAGTTAAATATGCTTTTTATTAAATGGAAACTTTTTAAAGTTGTCATTTTTTCACTTCTTTTTCGAGGCCAACATGAATTCACATAGCTCAAACTTCAAATAAAGAGAGAAAAGTGAAAGCAAACCTGATTTTAAAACACAATTGAAGCATCATTCAGTGACCTTGCATTGCAGCAATCTTGCCCTGAGCCTTTGTGACTACTTTTACAGCTTCTTCTGTGGTGCAAAGAGCTGTTACTGTCAATGTAGGAATTAATAATTGCAGTTTAAGAAATTAAGCAATCAAAATATTTTTTGCCTGTAGCTCACAACTTATCCGGGCTTCTTATGATTAAAGAGTTTACTTCTAATAAATGGTTGGCTTAAAGCAGGGGTGCCCACACTTTTTTGGCTTGCGAACTGCTTTTAAAATGACCAGGTCAAAATGATCTACCTACTTAAAAAATACTAAACATCTATTTATATATACATATACTGAGTATACTTTATATAACACAATGCATAACTGATATTGAGAGAGTAATGTTACCCTTGGTATTGCACATACAAATAGACAGCAGTAATGCACATAGGTGACAAACAGTGATGTCCAATATTGCACACAAGCAACAGGAGTAATTGGAATATTCAATACATTTATGTGTGTGTGTGTGTGTGTGTGTCTGTGTGTGTGTGTGTGTGTGTGTGTGTGTGTGTGTGTGTGTGTGTGTGTGTGTGTGTGTGTGTGTGTGCATGTGCCTGAGGTTTCCAGGTAACAGTAGTTGGTGGCTATAGCTCGCAGGACCTCCGTGGGGTCACACAGCGCGTAGCCGGGAGGGGAGTGGGCCCGGGGTGGTAGTAAGGTCCGAGGACATCAAATGACTGCTGTCCGATTAACTGTGATTTTAGTTCCCTCACCTTTCTCTCTCTCAGCTCGCTTTTCGGAGGGAAGTCAGTGTCGTCCTCTCCCCATTTCCCTTCTTTGGAATAGCAATGATAGATTGACAAATCAGACAAACGCACTTCGAATATGACATCGTGAAAAAAGAGTCCTTCTCCCATTCTGCATGGAAGTAGTGCATTTTTTATATCCCTTCTTTAGTAGGTCACTTAGCTCGCTGGAGTTTTGCAGTAGTTAGCGAGTTTGCGAATGCATGGTGACCCGTGACACGTGATGCGTGACCCATACAAGAAGAGATGTCAGACTGGCATCAATCAGGTGGCATAGATTCGATTTCGCTTTGCGATCTACCCGCAAAACCTTTGCGATCTACTGGTCGATCGTGATCGACGTACTGGGCACCCCTGGCTTAAAGCATGTGACTCCTGTTTTGCTTCTTCTTGCATGTAATAAGATGCAAGTGGCCTTAAGCTGCAAACTATGACACTCCAGCTACCCCTAAACTCAGTTTTGCAGGTGAAGGGGCTCCGTTGTCAAGTAATAATATGTATTATACACTGTCTGGTTAGACTTTCAAAATAAAGCTTGCTGACAAACAGTACAAATTATGACATAGTCTGCCATTTTGAATGTCATTTACATTGTCAAATAGGTGCTGTTTGGTTAGCTTTAGACACAGAAATGACTTGGTTTTAACCCGTCATAAGGTATTTCCTCCTTCTGTTGTCAGCACATGAATATAGCATCAATATGACTGTATAATAATAAGAGCATGTTCTGATGCTCAGTTCTTCTGGTTGACATTATTAGAACTGAGACAGCAGACTGAAATCATTCTTTCATCACTTGTCCTTAAATGACATCAGCTCACACAGGGCAGCAACAGATGCAATATCAGCCCCTTATGCAATAACTTACTGTTTGAAAAATATGAAAGTTGTGACAAAGTTCCGGTATTACATTTTAGCTATTGAATTTCACAGCATTGCTGCCCCAGAGGCAGCCCGAGTAATCGATCAGTTTTGATAGTCTAATAGCACTTCCAAAGCAGCAGCTCAATGATGATATATCCTGGTTCGAGTATGACCAAAAAGGAGCTGAAAGGAAATGAAAATTACTTTGTATCATATAAAATATTGATTATTAAAACATACGATTCCGTTTTCTGGCGTCTTAGGGCTACTCAGCCTCTTGAAAGGAGAGTGTGAATTATAGCCAGTACTTTTCTATTCATTACTTTGTTCCTTATAGCCCCCAGAGGTATCCTTATTGTTCAACTGGCAAATAACTGTCTTTGAACTTTTTCTCTTCTGCACTCATTCAGAAAAATGGCCCATGGATCATCATTATCAGAAACTGTGAGCCAGGACCATATTTAAAGTTTGAGTTTATTTCCCCTTTAATCTTTGATGATTATGACTCACGCAGCTTCGCTCCAGCACTCCAGTGGTGATTATTCATTCACCGGCCCATTTCTCTCTTGGCTGCGGTTGCTCCCAGTCCAGTCATATTAATCAACCGCCGCTCTAATTGACTGATTAAGTCATGTCTCCAGAAGCCAAAATGGCTGACTGACTCATTAAACTGTGACACATATTCTGGGTGCAAAATGGCTGAATGCAATCCAATTTCATTGACTTTTATGGTCACTATGTTTTTTATCTCTCCTTTTCTTCAAATTTGACATTGAGCACGTAGAGAGTAGGCGAGGCATATTCTGTAGGACCTCACATTCACACATTCCTGTTTAATCATGAAACATGCTGAATTGTTAACAAATAATTATACCTTTATTATGCATAATACATTTTCAGAAGAACATGCTGTTTATCTACAGACTGATACAACTCAGATTAAGAAAGAAAGTTGGGACGCTGTGTAAAACAAAATTAAACTGAATGTGATAATTTGCTTTTTCACTATTTGAAAACAGTACAAAGACAAAATATTTAATGTCTTACCTCATCAAGTTCATTGATTTTTGGAAATATATGCTTATTCTGAATTGTATGCTTCAAACAAGCTGGGACAGGAGCAACAACAGACCAGGAGAGTCAGCCTCATCAGAAAAATGACAATATGCTGTAGGTCAATTGTAAAAGCAGCATATAAAGCAAAAGCATACGACTCTTGACGTTTCTTGTTAGGAAGCGACTTCTAGTGCCCGTTGTAATTATTACAGCAGCAAAGGAGGAAGTCAGGCGAAGTAGTATAAAGAGTGACAAAGTCCACTTAGAGAGGAGTTCACCAAACTCCGACCGTACGATGAAAGTCCGTCATGCCTGTCACTGGTATGCTGCAACGGTCATGCTGTGTTGGGAGCAGTGATATATGTTTTGGGGGTCACTGGCAACTGACCTATTCAGTCGTCTAGGTATGAGGATGTGTTTGGGGAAAGCTCACAACCTCAACACCTGTTTGGAGCATTCCACAGGTAAACAGGTTTGTTGATAATAAGTGACGAAAAGGGGCATCCTCGAAAAGTCATTCACAACAAAGGATGGAGTGAGGTTCACCACTTTGTGAAACACATGATTGCATAAACTAGCCCATTAAAATGGTTTTAAATGCTTTGATCCAAATTACTAGCCCCAATAGCTGCATGGTTCCAGAGACAGCCTTGTTGATCTGTTAGTCTGTTGGTCCTTTGTTTCAGACTGAAGTATCTCAACAACTGTTGTGTTAAATAGACTTGCATTTATATAGTTTACAAAATTTGTATCATTATCTCATGTATATAATAATACAGTACAGGCGTGGTCAACATGCTAAACATACTTGTTAAACGTCAGCTTGCTGACAGTAGCATTTAGCTCAAAGCACCACTGTGCCTAACTACATAGCTGCACAGCTGTAGACTTTTTATTCTGATTGATGTTTACATGAATAAACAAAGTCTGAATGAAATAGTACAATGATAACACACTCTCTGACACTCTAACAGTCACGAAACCTAATTTTATTTTTCCTGCAGGCACCCAGCAAAAGTAAGTCTATAATTTATTTCAGGGCCAGAACTATAACTATAATACCTGACAGGATTATGTTGATACATATATCCTCGACATTTAATCACATTTCACAAGATTTAGTTGGACTCCCCCTTGTCTGTTCACTGTGTCTAGGCAAACACAAAATGACCTATGGCAAAATTAGCGATATGTTTTCCTGAGCCTTGGTCCCAGAATTTGTCATATGGGTCCCAGGCTGAGAAATAAGGCCTGCATTAGAGAGCAAATGTGTTATCGGTGGGCTGCCAAGTGCCTGTGCAAGAACCTGCTGGGGCCAATTCATTTATATTAGGATGCCCCATGGGCAGCAATGGTAAGAGTTTGTCTACGGGAAAATACAGTGACCGGGGACATCCATCTGCTCCGAGCTAATGAGCCAGTGCTGTGTGCCGAGTATTGGTCATATTAGAAGACACACACACTTTCATGCTCATGCACTCATGAACATACACACTACACATAGGACAGAGAATCAGGCCAAAATTAAACAAACCTTGAATAAAAGTGTGGATTTCTCTTAAATATTGTATTTTCTGAAACATATGCAGTGTTTTCTGAACCTTTATTTTCTTGATTGTCATATTTTCTGAAACATTGTTGTAAAAACTGAAACATATTTAAGTGTTTTATTAAATGTTAAATGTTAGTGTGTTGTTTTTTAAATGTTTTTTCTTCAATATTGCCATTTGTTGTAAGGCAGCAACCTCTTGTGGCTGAAGTAATCATTACAGCTGCAAAGTAGGAAGCAAGGGAGGAGTGTATGAAGAGGGGGAAGTCCGTAGAGGGAGGAGGTTGGTAATGGATGGTGGGGTTAAACAAGCACAGGACTCTCATTCGGGAGACCACTGTCCATTGTGAAACCGGAAGTCAATGGTGACTTCTTTAGTAATGTCACGTATATAATGCAACGTAAGTTACTTATGTACCGCAGTTATGTTTGTAACTGAAGTTTCAGAAGTTACTTAGTGATTTCAACCCAAACAATGATGTAATCCTAAATCTTACTAAGCAGATTTCTTGCTTTTGCCAGATTTCTAACCAAACTGCGACCATACAACGGCCACTGTGAACGGTCATGCTGTTTTGAGAACAGTGCTACAGTACATGGTCGTTTTTGGAGACGCTGACAATCAACCAGTTAAGTCTTTTAGGTATGAGTTACAACATGAACACACACACAAACAGGATAAAGAAACATAAAACAGATACAATCTTCACACACTGAATACACTGCAGAACACGCATGAATGGATGTGCAGGCATTCATGAACATGTAGCACCACAAACAGAAGCAAACAAAGGCACTCATACACACTCAGACACAAACACACGCGGCCACATTGTCCTTCAGCGGTAATGAAACCCACTCTGATCAATGGTGAAAGACAGGCCAGTGGAGCAGCGATTTAGCCACTACAGCAAACAAATAGCCTGGCTGACCAATGCACCTCAGGCAATTGTGGGCTACATCATAGAGCAGCATTAGCCAGCGTTGCTAATGAGCTATTACAGCAGTGACCTTCGGGACAAACTCATTACCAGGTGACAATAGACGGCAGACAGAAGCTAGATTCATTATCATAATTATCAGCGCCGCCTTTATTGCAGCTCGCCGGGGTTGCTGGTCGAGGTGCATGCTTGTGTGTGTGTGTGTGTGTGTGTGTGTGTGTCTGTGTGTGTGTGTGTGAATGAAAGCACAAGACAGAGAGCATTACAAGCAGTTATAGACCATTACAATACTGTGAAAAATTATCTCCTCGCCTGTACGATGGCTCGCAGCATTTTTACTAGAATTCTCTCATATTTTATCCACTGTAATAAGGAAGCCTGCACTTTCAAATAATATTTGGTCGAGTCCATTTTCCCCCTGTAGAATTTTGAATGAATCTTTTTTTTACCACCGTTGGTTGAAGCTCTAGCTTTAAATCTGGCGAATAGGCCCATTACAAATCCTGTCTCAGCTTGCTCACACAAGTTTGACGATGGACGGCCACTTCAGGGCTTTGCAGCTGTTCCGTCTGTTCAGTGGAATCCATCAAACTCCTATCTATCAATCTGCTCCCTCACCGCTCCCTCTCTTGTCGACTTGCAGCAGGAAGTTTACAAACTTCTGCGTCTCAGGCTGCAAAACAGAGGGAGGAGTGGATTGGCAGGATGGAGTGGATCGAAAATTTGTAATTAAAACACCTCCTTTCGACAGTACAAGGTTACAAGGTCGATTTATTGTCATTTAAAACACAAGAGTTTAAAAACAAATGTGCAAATGGCATTCACAGCCTGAGGAATGAAGCTGTTCTGTAGTCTGGTGGTATGGCAGGGGTTACTTCTGTATCAGACAGCAGGAGTGACGGCATATCACTGATGCTCTGTAGATGGGTACCAGTGATGCTCTGGGTGGTTTTAATCACCTGTAGAGCCTTGCTGGTCTGGGCCGTGCACAAACCATGCCAGTTTGTGATGTTTCCAGTCAGGATGCTTTTTATTTTATTATACTATTTTAATCCCACAAGGGGGAAATTATCGCTCCTCTGTAAAAGTTCACCATAATTTGGCTCTTGAATTCAGCCTTTAGCCCCTAAGTTTCTGGTGTTGACGACCAAGATGTGTTCTCAGTGATGGTAATTCCAAGGAACCTTAAACTGTTCAATCTGCTTCACCTCAGTGTGAAGTTTTCCAAACAGCCTCACAGGTGATGCTGAGCTGGAGTCAATCATTCTGATATAGGTAGTTATTCTCCAGGTGTCTGAAGACTGAGTGAAGGACAGTAGATATGACATTCTTTGCGGATCTTTTGGTTCTGAAAGCTGGTGAAAGTCCAGGCTGGCAGGGATGTAATTAGTGATGATGTGACTTGATGAACTCTCATTGTAAAGCTATAGGTTTTTTATATCTGTACCCACAACAGAATTCAAGTTTTACCTGCTGTTTTTAATCAAGAAATTAAAAAGCATCAATCCCCAATGTCAACTTTTAAGCCATTATTCATGTTACTGACTTATAAACGAAGTGATGGATAGTTTTTGGACAGCTACGTCTTCAGTTTAATATTAAAAGGGGGTGACACCAAAAATTGTGACGTATCATTTTTTGGCATTAAAAATTCTTCAGGAGGATGAATGTAGATGGAGGAGGAACAATAGATGAAGCGGGATAGGACAAAGGCACTGAAGGGCAGAGAGAGGACATGACAAAAGGTGATTGATGCAAAAACATAGGTGGAGCCAAACAAGTCTCACAGCGGTGGCCAGACTTAGACCAGTTTTCTCTTTGGGGTGGCACAGAAATCTGTCTCTTTCTGCATGATGCAGTGCTGCAGGCTCAACGGTCATTTCAGGTCACTCAGCAAAAAAATGAGTGCTAAATGTGCACCAAGCTTAGAGTACTTGTACAGCATTAGGATTGATACACAATCGGGATTTTCTTTTTATGACATGACATGATAGCGGCCTTTTGACAGGAGGTTAAAGGCCAATATGGGACAATTCAGCATTACCCCAGACGAACCTCTTAATGTCTTCATCCAGTGCAAACTAGAAGAGAGGGGAGTAACATAAAGGAGGAGTCAGTTCGTCTGGTTTCTGATTAGTGTACGGCCAGAGATAGAAATATAGAAGCCCAGGGTAAAATAACAGCCAGTCATGAGAGGAAATAAAACAACAGTTTACACTAAATAAACTGCTCAGAAATGAGAGAAAAGAAAGGGAAACAAAATGGCTGCTCCAGCACCCCCATGGCAAAAGAGTTAAAGGTAGGTGCTAAACTGAAAAAACAGTATATATAACAACATGAAGGAAACCTCTACCTATGTCATTCACGCAGAAATGTTTAAGGGCGAGGTCGTTTTTCTTAAGTTTTATTCACGTTCTGTTTCGTCATTTCCTGACTCTCTCGCGGAAGTTATAGTGACAGGCAACCAAATGTAACACAGCGTCACTTTGAGTAAACTTGGCTTACATATTATATCTATAAGTATATTTTGATGCTAATGCTTTTGTACCCCTACTCGAATAACATTTTGACTTTACTTCAGAAGGTATCTGAAGTGTGTTCACCGAAGTCCGTTCTGAATGTGGTGTCCACTCAAAAATGATGAAAGGAGGAGGGAAGACAGTAGGGGGGCATGATAAATAAGACCTGGAGAGGACAGAGGATAAAGGGTCGAGGAGAGGAGGGGGGGGAGAAGGTGAGAAACAAGGAAAAACAAAGAGGAAACAGGAGACAAGAGGGGATAAAGAGAAGGAGGACGGGATGGAGAGATGGAGGATGTAAAGCAAAGGAAGGAGGGATACGCAGAAAGTGATCAAGATTAAGGAGGGAAGAGGTAATGAAGAGCAGCTGGATGGGAGGGATGAAAATCAGTGAAGTCAAAAGGGAGGCAGGGAGGAGGGGGAGAACAGAGGGAGGGAAGACAGATATGGACTGAAGACAAAGGAGGGAGGAAGGAGGGATGAATAGAAAAGGTGATTGGCATTGAGAAGGAAGGAGGCAGAAACATAAATTAAGGACAAAGGGAGAAAGGACAGAGGGAGAGAGAGGGAGAAGAACAAAGTAAAGAAAAAGTGCGATCAACATTGAGGAGCCAAGAGGGAGAGATGGATGAAGAGCAGGATGGTTGAAAAGAGCGAGGGATGAAGAGAGGGAGGCCGTGACGGGGAGCCATTAATAATTTATGATAGCCTCAGCTTTTCAAAGCAGCCCAGCGGTCCCGCTCCCTGCTTTCCCCTGACGTTTAATTTGTCTGAAAATCAGCGAGCGTGGAGTCTGATTATCGTCTCCGTCTGCCAACGCCTCTGCCTCCATCTCACTGACACTGAGGTGAGATCACAAGCTGTTCGGTACACACATGTCAGCCTGGGATCCTTTAGGTGAGAACAATCCTCGTCTATAAGCTGCGTCAGTATCTTCGTGTAAAGGATCTCAGAGCCTCTCAGAGCTTCCTGAAATTAAATGCCCAAATACAGACCTCGGATCTGCTATATTATTCCATTTATAAGACCATTACATTGACTGGGAGAAGTGCAGGACGTGCAGTAAAGTGCCCTTGTCCGAGCTCACTCAGTATAGTTTTACAGGCTATCTGATGGGCCCATTTCTGAACAGAGGAAGGAATGACTTGATCTCTTACAGTAAACTAGCTGCCCTTTCAGCAACTTCTCATCCAGAATCAGGATTACACTTGTATAATGTTATAATAAAATGAAGCTTCCCTCATATTAGACCACATACTGTTGATGTAGAAAATCAAGTTTCCGCGTTGCCTTAACAATACGAGTTAACTGAACTTAAGCTGAATAATTTGTTGAGTTGTGAAAATAAGGTCAACTGATGTAGGTTACCTACTACAAGGAACTTTTAAGTAGTTATTATACAGTCTCAATTTAAATGAGACCTGTTTTACTTTTTGGTTGTTTCCTTTCCTTTAGTTCTTGAAGCTCCTTTCTCCCACAGAAAACACTGCTCCTGAAACGCCTCGTCAGTAGTCCCGCCTTTTTTTCCCTGTGACTTTGTGACATCACACTGCATCACCATGTCGTACATTTGTATAATAAATAGTTTAGCACGTAAGAATTGATTTAGAACAGCTGCTCTGTTGTTGTTAGCAATGCTGGATCAGGTGTGTGTGAGCTGACCAATCAGAAGGGGGGCCAAGACAGGAGCTAAAACAGAGCGTTTCAGATTTTAGCCATTATTTAGGCATACAGTGCTGCAGCACTGGACAGTACAAGAAAACTGATGTGTTTTTTTTTAAGCCTTTAAGTATGTAAAACTATTCCAGCAGTAACCCATAGTAAAATCACGATCCTGAAAATGAGCCTATTATGTCTCCTTTAATACTGATGCCTCTACATATCCTACATCAGCCAAAAACTATTCTTTATAATTATTATACTTATTCTTAACATGTTACCAGGTCAGATTCCAATTTATCTAGATCAGATAAATAATAAAATAAAAACTATTTTTTTGGCTGAGGATGATGATTGGTAAGGCACTTAAGCAAAGTTTCTTTTGTATCTTTTGTACACAGGGGCCCACAGGAATGAAAATAAGACAGTTGTTTGGTTCCTGTTTACCCTGACAGCCAATGTTCATCCTTGAACCATAACCACATGTTAATAGGCTGTTTCTACCACAACGGCGAAGCTCCATGTTTATGAAGTTGTGATATTACCCAAACCACAGTGTTTCCCTCATCTTAACCAAGTAGTCTCTGTGCCTAAACCCCACCAAACCTATACCATAGCTTTTTTACATCATATAACAGATTAATTTTCAGATTTGTAACCGCCTTGGAAGGCATAGACAACAGATGTTATCCTGCCAATGGTGGCTTCAGCTCATAAAGTGCTTCTATCAGAGGGCATCGACAAGCAATGTACTTTGTAGTTTAATTTGGAGGACTTACATTTCTTGATTTGAAGAGTCAGTTCTTCATGACATGAAGGATTTCATGCTGTGGCTGCTGTCACTACGAATACAACTGTTGAGGCAGTGACTGTACAGTTACATGTAAACCTAACGACTGAATTTGGTATTAACTTTCACTGTAGCAGCGTATTCCTTATCATCAGAACAAGCAACCATGACGTATCTTAACACGCTAAAGACACATACAGTATGTATGTTTTCTTTCAACTACAAAACAGGTCTCAATAATGATTGCTGCAACAAGGTCTCCTGCTCCCGTTTTGATCATGTGTTTTAATTTGATCAGTACACAAATGAAAATGTATCAAAGTACAGAAGAAACAGAATGTTTTTAATTTTCTTCATATTAATAGTCTCAGTGATTTTCAGAAGGAAAACATCAGACATACAAGTGGATAGTTGCTGCCACCTAGTGGTATTACTGAGTTACTGCAATGCAGCGCAGTCTGTCCTAAGCTGTAAAAGGACAAGCCACCATTTTTACACATCAAAATCAGTTTACAAAATAATCAGAACAATTCCTCAAATGGCCTCATACAAAAGAAATACAAAAAAGTCACCTTTCCTGAGTGTTAGGAAATATTGTAAGGATAAATAAGCAAACACGCTACATATCAGTATATAACAAAACGAATGTGTGCTTTTGCTGTTTCGTGTTGTTGAAGTTTCTGGCAGGGTGAACTCTTCAGTGTCATTCCCTGGTTACAGACACTTTGTGGAAGCACCTGGAAACGACATTGGGGCTGCTGCTGTGTGAGAAAGTGGCTATCAGCACTTTAGTGCCAGGTGAAGTGGCCGTGATGGACACCTTCTTCTCTATTTTGTCGCCTTGCTTCAGGAAAGTCAGTCTGGGATAGAGAGAAAAGAAACTTAATCTTTTCCAAATTTCAGCTCTCACAAAGACAAACACAGAATATCCCCAGGAGAACTACTGCTTTACACGAGAGTGGGTAATATTAGTAATATTGTGTGATAAATAAAAGGGGGAAATTAGCAAGATATCCCATGTTCACAGAGTGTGTGTGGGTGATGAGTGTTGATTAATACCACCAATTACTCAACAACTCCACAGACAGGCACAGAGATTTTTCTGGCTCCCAGACTTCACGTTGTGCCCTTTCTCAAGCCAGAAAAAGCAAATGCCAAAGCAGTTCAATTGTTCCAGTATTTAGCGTGGTGATGTATTACCTCCCAACTAGATGTGTCTGCTAAAGCTCTTCTCTAATTAGCTAACGTATTCCTCTCTGGGGTGAAACTTTTGCTTCATTGTCCGTGCCAATAAAAAGCCACCAAGGCAAGAGGGAAATGGGACCAAACCAGGAGAAGACAGTTTAGAACTTATCAGAGTTTCACTGACAAAGTTTGTCCGGTGGTAACGGGAGGAAGAGAGAAGAAAGCTACATACTGAAAAATGTAACGCTGCTACATTTCATAGCAGATGCTTATGATAGAAGAATGCTTTCCATACCTTTACCCATGAGGTGATTCTTATCTGCTACAGACAGAAAATGCATGTTTCTCAACCTTCCTCAAGTTTAAAAGGTTGTTTTTTTTTACTCATTTAAGTAAACATAAGAGCCATTTAGTACTGAAGAGAAAATACCAGGCGGCAGAGTAGCAGAGGCAGAACACAACTCTAGCACTGAGCCTGACCGTTGAGACTTGGTCAACGCAGACAGGCCTGGCAACCCAGAGAAAAGACAATTGGTAGGTGGAGATTCAACCTGTTAACCCACACGTCCCAGCCTGAGGTGAAACCAGCAGAGTTTCTTGTATGTTTTTCTGGTGTTCTCATCGTTACAGTCAAGTATTAAGTGATTGTCAGATGTTGCAGTGGGCTGAAAACGAACAAATAAAAGAAAATATGGTGCATGAAATACTGACAAAGTGACTGTACTTGAAAGAAGTGAGGAAAGGAGTACCTCAAAATGAGGCAACTTTTTATATTGTTCAACTTATGTAACTATATTAGTTATTTAATTCTCTTTTTTGAGTTTACTTGTAAAGTAAAGTCAACTTTTAAAATGTACAGTGCAGTTTGCTCTTCTGTTTTTTAGGTTTTCTCATGAAATCAACCTTTGCTATGTCCGTGAAGATTTTGGGACAAACTCATGAAAACTTTGAAGGTACACTACATCCATTATGTTGCACAGTTCACTGTTTGTACACTGTGAGTTTTAAAAGTTGACTTTACTTTACTTGTAAAGTAAAGTTTATTGTAAAGTATTATTGTATTATTATTGTTATTATTGTTTATTGTAAAGTATTATTGTATTATTATTGTAAAGTTGACTTTAATTTACTTGTAAAGTAAAGTCAACTTTTAAAATAAAAAGACCAAAATATTACTTGCAGTGTACCAAAATTGAACTTATATGTTGTTGTTTTTCAAGTCATAAATATTAAAGCAAGTTTCTGAAAATAAATATAATTTTGTTCAATCTATTCAATTTAACAGATTACGAACAGATAAAACGGTTTAAAATGGTGTATAAAAACATAATTAAGGAAAACAGAGTGTTCGAGCATGCAGCTTTCATTATGTTGCACTGTTGACAGTCCTGACTTAACACAGCGTTTTTTAAAATAACATTTTTCAGAGCCATGTTAGCCACAAAGAAGAGGTGGCAAAAGACGGATACAAGGTCAGATTGTTTGGCATGTTTTGATGTTGTTTATTGTAAAGTTTGTCCATGTAGTGTACATAGTTTACTTTAAAGAGGGTATTAGTATGCTATTAATTTTAAGGAGAAGAGATAAAGAAGAGGGGTCATTGCATGAATATATTAGTAATGTAATCCTTGAGTGCAGGCTGTCTTAGTCTAACCAGAGAGCTACAGTACTTGAGCTTATAACACTATGTTCCTGCTGCCCCAAAAACACACCTGACAACATTCTCAGACACTTAAACCACAAACTGTTTTTCTTACAGCACAGATGAAGGAGAGTCTTTTTTTTATCTTCCTTTTGCAACACCTCTGTTATCCTTGGCATCAGGCAGGCAACACCCAGAACTATCACTTAAGAATGATGATTTACTGTACGTTTTAAAGTCTGACAGACTTACCTGGCCTCCTGTTTGTCCTCTAACAAGCCAAATCCCTCTACTGTCAGCACAGCTCCGTTCAGAGTTTTCTGAAAGGTGTTGATGAAGGACACCTGGGCTGTGTACTCCTTCCTGATCTCGATGCTGTCTCCTCCTTCAATCTGTGGAAAAGACACATTTAAGAGACATTAGATAATAATTAGCTCTCGTGCTCAACAGACAGACCCACAGCTAGAAGTTACATAATGTTGACTGGTCAATGGTGACCTCTTAAACTATAAGACTGTTTTATGGTGGAAATAAACTGACTCAAAACTGTTGTGAATGGCAAATTCTGTGCATCTAATATGATGTAAAATAAACATCATGATATGATTTAGTGAGTTTGAGAAGTTCTAAGCTTTAGGTCACCAAACTATGTTTCACAGATGACCAGTGAGGGCGGATCAATGCTGAATACTTCTCTGTTATGAATTTCTGTGTTTGCTCTTCATTACAATAACTGCATCCTGTCATGAACAACTGACACCCACAGATCAGAGTGCAGAAAGATGAAGAAGAAAGAGGAAAGAAGACAACGCTGCATAGTTTATCTGCAGTACTTGAAGCTGGTTGCTACTGTACCTCTATGGTAATCTGGGGTGAGCTCATGCTGAACTCCTGCGCATCCAGGACTCTTTCTTTGGTATTTACGTCCTTTATGACCACTGCCACGTTCACAATGTCATCACCTGCCAGGACCAACTCATGCTCAGAGGAAGGGATGGTGTGGCGCAGCTTCAAAACTGCAGAGAACATGAAAGATGTGGGAAAAAAATAACAGAGGAGGAACAAAGCAAATAAAATACAGGCTGGAAATAATCCTTAGTGTTTGTTTGAAGGTTCCGTAGCCAACAAAGTAATTTGTTATAAAAAATCAAGTACAACTAAATACGATCATGCAACAGTAGTGTCAGACACTGTACACATTCATACTGCCTCACCATCACCCGGCTGTATGTGCACTTCCTTCTGCTCTTTCCAGAAGCTGTTCTGCACGTTGCTGTTGAACTCCTTCAGCTGAGCGTCGAGGTGTTCCATCAGGACCCTCGGGCTGCACGACCGGTTTGTGACCGTCACACAAATTGCAATATTCTCACCCACTGTTGGCTCTCCATCTATGTTTAGGGACACCTCCAAATCGGATGAGGCTTGTGTAGGAGACATGGCTACCGGAGAAACCCATGGAGATTAGATTGCATTATTGTTACAGGTGAAAGATGAACTACTGCTATTGTATCTAAATGTGCACGCTTACATGGCTGTTTTGGTCCTTGAAAGCATTGTTTTTTGTGTTTGATCAAACAGTAAAGGGCCAAAAGTATGTAGACATTACTTCTAATTGTTTCAGCTGCCTTCTTTCATGCCCAAATACACATTTAGGTGTTTATTTTATTTCAGATTGCTCTCCTAGAAGTTTATGCAAATGTGTTAATATTAAATTAGATAACCTCATTTGCATATTTGGATGGAAAATATCTGAAAACTTGTAATATAAAAAATAATTGTCATGGTAAAAAGTTTTGTGGTGATATTTCATATTTTGACCCTGTTACCATTTTTTGTCTCAAAATGTATAGAATTATTATATCTGTCAGAGCCTGATTTATGAAACCTTTTCTTTCTAAAACTTTTTTTTTAGCACTGTTGCAGTATTTTCTGATAAATGATGTGATGAAACAAGACATCCAGAATTCCCTCTGAAAAACCCTTGGCTGTAATATGTCAACACAATAAAACTAGAATTTTTAACCTGGCTTTATACAGATTTCTGTTATGGAAATTGCTATCGGAAGTTTTTACTATCGCCACCAGCCCCAAAAATCGAGTATTGGTTTGGGTCTAGTCCCTTTAAGGTTCTGCAACTGACCTCAAAATGACCAAGCACAACCAATTAATTAACATTTTTAGATTTTAGTCTCAATGTAAAATATTTCAAATAAAATTGGAGTATAAAAAGTCCCACTTGGTCACCTGCAACTTTGAGACATGTACTATTTGACCTCGTGGCAGGGACACATTAAACAAAAAGCATGTCGTTACAGCTCAAATAAAAGGGCTATTCATGCATGTTTCCTGGTCCAAATAATCAGTACAAGCTGTTTGAATTCAGACTGACTGGAAAGCTTTTCACACGTCGGAAAGTTGTGGTCTTAAGCAACTTGCTTTAGTTCAATAACATATTTTCAGTTAGACGACCTGAATACCTAAAGTGCATAGCTTCGCCTTTGATAGTAGTCTACCAGTCTTACAGAAGTCAGTGGTGATGCATGTCAAATGATGATGATTCCTAAATGCCAGAACTCTCAATAAACTGCTCACTACAGAACAAAGTAAAGAGGGTTGATTATGTGGAAAAGAAGTGGATGAATGATAAGCGAGAGAGCATGAATATAAAGTCTAGAATGCTTTCATCCAAAGTTCTTTGAATGCGCACACAAATATTACTACACTAGCATTGTTATTACTACTGCTAAGCATGTAACTACTTATTAGAATATACATTTTTAGTAGTTATGGTACCAGAAGGAATCGAAGCTCCTACTATGACAGTGTTCGTACTTTTCAGTGGAAAAGAACCTGTGGCATTGTAAAAATGAAGCCAATATAGACACTCTGCATATTTATTGTGACAGCATGAACAGAATGGAAGCTTACCTGGTGCACTCAGCGGTTCGAAGGGGCCTGATCTGGGACTCGCTGTAAAAGTGAGAGATATTTTGTCACGAAAGAAGAATATTGAAAAGAATCATTTTGAAAATTAGGCTTTGTAAAATGGAGCTTCATATGGAAGTAGAAATACCCATTTCTTGTCTTATAAATACACAGTTACTGGTATGTGGATATTTAAGGAGGAATTTAAGGTTTCCAGAACAACTGACAAGCTTTGTTGATGTCTGAGTGATTGTGCAGTGAATGGTTGTGTAGCTTAGTTGAAAAGTTTGTCTTGAGGAAATGTATCAATGTCCAAGTGAAAATTGGTGGATGGCTTTTTCCTGGCTCACAGAAACTCCAGCCATAATTGCATCCATGTTTCCCTCACAGCGGCCAATTAATGGCTGATATCCAATAAGGGGGCGTGTTGGCTGGTAGAGATAAGTGTAACCTCGCTCATCGCACCTCAGACCTAAATAAAAACATTGGGATGGCCTGCAAGATGATGGACCAGAACAACTTCCGGTTCAAGTGGGGATAGAGGTCTGAGGACATATCAGACAAGGGACCTATTAAAGGGTAACTCCATCAATTTGACACATTAAAGTGTGTTTACAGGGCTTGGGAGTACTACTGCATATGTAAAAAAAAAATAGTATGAAGTGATTTTTTGTGAATCTATTTGAGGCTGAATGTAATCTGAAAAAATGCCTCCATTGATGTCACTCAGTTGATAAATTGCATTGTGGGTAATGTAGGCTCCAGGTTACACTCACTTACCACTCCTCATGAAGCTTTGTGGCTCTCCTTGTTGTTCCATTGACAAAATGAAAGAAAAAGGAAAACAAAAACTTTATAAAACACGTGGAGAAAAAAGAAGCAAATTCTTTTGAGGGTGAAAACGATTTGTTACATAACCACTGACCTAACATCCCACAGATTAGAGTAGAGCCTGATGGTTGCGGCCCTGGAAAAGGAAAGTAAATGGTGAGGAAATCACATACTGATTGTTGAGGAAAAGCACAGCCTACTTCCTCTGTCTGCCTTACAAGGAAGAAAAAAATATACTGTATTTAACTTGTTTTTCTTCTCTAATTCAGTAGCTCTCTCTTTATAGAAAGCTTCACAGACTGAGGACCCTGTCTTACTTTTCTTGCTCTTATAAGTCTGTGTCAGGTTCTGTGGTTTGTCTGAGCCGATGCTCTTGGTGTAGATGAGCTGTCCAACCCCCTCAGTGTCCACATTCCTCCCCACCACCTGTCCATTGCGCAGAATCAGCCGGACAATGTCAGCATCAACCGAGGCATAGATGAATGGAGTGTCGTAACGGGTGCTGAGGCAGTGTTGCTCGACGGCAACCACTGGACAAGGGCCACAGCGGTATATCCCTGCAGAGAATGATGTGTTTGATCCATTTATTCCCACTTTCAGTTTATTAAATCATGAAAATAAAGAGTTTGTTCATTTAGTTTGTTTAGGCATTAAAAAAAGCTGTCAGTGTTGATCTTTCTCTTCTGATTAAAATGTCTTCCCCAGAACTACATAGTGTTCCTTTAATTATATTGAAATCCAAGTACATGACAGCACTATGTTAAAACCCACTTGGGGCACAGACCTCCACTCGTCTCCTGGGGGGTCGGATCCACCACCTGCCAGCCATCAAACTCTGGACCGAGGTCTGGTCTTCTCATCCAGCACTCCACCCACACATGGAAGTTCCTGCGAAAAGACACAATAATTGATACAAACACATATACACCAGTAATGCATACACCAATGAACATGGCCATGCATGCACAGAACAGAATACATGACACAGGCAAACGACTGCAAGAAAAACAAAACAGACAATACAAAAATGACTCAGATGTTGACATCGACCAGCAGGCCTCTACTCTTCTCTGGATTCATTTATCATTATGTTAATGTGAAAAGAGACAACAATGTATTGGATTGTCGTAAAAAAACAAAACACAAATCAATATAGTGCTTATTGAAGAATGCAGTTGAAAGGAAGTATAAAGGTTTAACTGTCTTTGAATGCAAGAGACACCAACCAAATGCTGTCCTTTGACATGTTGAGCTTCTCTCCTGTGCTCGAGTAATATTCTTCAATTGTCGTGTTGCCGTCAGTGTCGTGGGCTGCGTTAAAAACTGTCACCACCCTGGAGGGAATCCCCAGCACCCTCATCACTGAAAAAAAAAAAGCCTTGAATGTTTGATTGACCAAGATCATCTGTATTAACACGTTTTAAAAAATCACATGTAGTAGTGTAATAGTGATGATGACAATAGGTCAGTTGACGTAAATTACAAAAAAAACAACCAACCATGAAAACAAAAAAAAAACAACACATTCTGAATAGTATCTGTTTGCGGATAGTTTCAGTTTGTTAGTTTTTACCTCAGAAACAGTCTATATTGAAACATCAGTGTCTATCAGCAGACAACAACAGAGGAGAGGGAAAAACATTTATTTGTTTGTAATTCATGTAAACCATCATGGTATTAGTTCCTAAATAGGCCTACTGTATATTGTGGTGTCAAAAACACCACCTCCCCTAAAGAAGTAATTCAAGTGCAAATGGAGCTGAAATTTTTTTTTAGAAACATTGCAACTGTTGACCAATGTGAGAAAGCTTGTATGTAACTCAGTGCAGGCATAACTGTGGAGAACCAACCAAAAACAAACAAAAAAAATCTGTATGTTAATTGCATATCACAAGAAACGTTCACCTGATCTACTGCACACTTAGCAGCTTTGTTGCTGAGGACCCACAGGAGCGCAGTCAAATTTGGTGCAATTTGGACATACAATATTCATTATTCAATATTAAGATATTTTTGAATAAACAGTGAACACATGATTTCATGGGGAAGTTGATGTAAACAAAATGTCAGCATGGTGCAACAACTTGCTGTAGCTTGTAACTTGTTGCAGTCCGGTACTGATGTAATCACCCAGATATTAAATTGTGAAAATCAATCTGTTATTTTAGCCGGGCGGTCATGATGAGTCTGTGAGCAGTTCAGGAAGCTTGAGACTGCATCTGTAAACCCCTCACATTACTAGATTATCTGTGACAAGCTGCATGTTTTGAACAGGCAATAAACCAGTTAAAATTCAATGAGATGCTGGGCAACTGCTCTGCATTGGGGGAAAGCTCAATAACACTTAAATGGCCTAAATGCACTCTTGTGTCACAATCATTTAAAGTACCTGTGCAGAGGACAGATGCAAAGACCCAGCACTGGCCATAGCGCACCGGGTTGCAGTTGGTTGAGACCCAGCGGTGAAGGATGTCTGCGCTGCTGCTCCAGTCCGTAGGCCTGACACCATCCTTGTAGCTACCCGACCACTTACCCATCAATATACCCAGGTCATCATTACAATTTACCTTAGACAGGAGGAGAAACTTTGCTGACCTTTCTTTCTTTCAATTGCTCAATTCATTTCATTCATGACATTAATAGTAACAACAACTCTGGTATGAGAGGGAATGCATGTGCATGTTTGTGCATATCTATTGCACATACAGTACATCCAATATTTGAGACTGTTGTCTCTCACCATGGCACAGATCACCCTGCTGAGGTAGACAGGGTCTGCTCGTCGGTAGTAGTCTCTGTTCTGGTCACTGAGGTGCTGTGGGCTGACCTGTAAGAGCTGCAGACATGCTTCCAGGACCCCAGGCTCATACTGCACACATGGAAACACAGATGTAGCTGTCCTGAATTCTTACAGAATGACCTCTTGCCTTCTTAACTTGGTTGGTCTCTCCTTTTTGTCACATTTGATTGACAACAGTTGAGTGTCACATACCTGACCAAACGACCAGGGACGCCTACTAACGTTTGAATGGCTACCCATAAACAGCACCCCATAATCACTTGTGATGTACTCTTGTATTTGGGCATTCAGTGGCATGTACACTGGATCATCTGAAAAGCAATGACAGTGTTGTGGAATGACTTTTATAGCAACATAATAACAGAAACTGCAGGCAGTAACAGGAAGGAGTACCAGGACATGGACCCACCTTTCAGCCAAGGGTTGCAGAGCAGCACAAATGATCCCACTGCAAAGCTCCTTCTGCTATTTGTGGTCATTATGTGGAGCTGGAGGTTATACAGACCCACCGAGGACAGAACAGGGGCGCAGATGTGGATGGTGACTGACTGAAGAGTCAAGTCGTCAGAGAAGATTCTGGCTGACCATCTTTCTGGGTTGAACTGATTGTCAGAGAACTGGGCTTTGAAATTCTCTGACATGTCGCCTGGATGATGAAGGAAAACACTTTTGAATGAAGATTAAATATTGCTTCCCTCTTCAAAATAAAACATTAAATTACAATAAATCATCAGGTCATCAGGTCTGTACATGGTTAGCATAGCATAGCTTAACAATTCTAAGCAGGGATAATCAGTTAACAGTTAGCCTACCATCACCCACACAGTTCATTAATGATGTCACGAATGTATGTCATTTGTTAAATATGTACACAAAAATAAAAATGAATTGACAATTTGTGGTTTGTTGCCTGCTGTAAATATTTCATGGCAAGCAACAGCTGGACACAGTGACTATTTAGCCAAAGCTGCTACTTAACTCATTAACACACAAGTCCTTTAAATAAAAAAATTCAGTTTTTACCTTTGTTTTTGTGCACGGATTGACGAATGACATATAATGTGTTAGTCTCATTCAAAAGCATATACGTATTTCTAAATGTTAAATGAGTAAAAGAAGTCAGCAAATTGACTCAGTAATACAGTGATAGTGTACCTAAGTGGAGTTTGGTATTATTAGCTAAGATTTGCAACTATGCTAGTAGACTGGGCTGCAGCAAGGGTGCTTTTTATTGCTCATCTATGTGAAGATTTTTTTTGTAAGAGTAGCTTATTTTTTCTTTATACCTAGCCAAACCTCCAGGACGAGGACCTGAGTGTGAAGGTTCCACCTCTCGTCAAACAGCAGCTGGATTTTAAATGGTTTCCCTCGTCGCACCACCAGGTGCTTTGTGCTGAGTCCCTCTGTCTCATGGGCAGTGTGGTTGTCCTGAACCTCAAAGTTCACAAGCTTCAGGTGGCAGTGGTCTGTGTCAGTGCCTGTAAAGACAGCACATGTAAACAGTGCATTGATCTGAAGACTACAAGAAACATTGTTTTCACTCTCAGGAACCATCACAGTGATCTATAGAGAACAATAAAAGTGGAGCGGGACTAGAAATAAAAGAGAGAAGGGAAGAAGGGATGTTGGGAAATGAAGGTCAAAGACATTTTGGTGTGTTGGGGAATGGTAACACTTTATTTTGATAGTCCGCCTACAGAGAGTTTACAGAGTATTTGTAACATTTCAACAGTTTAGTATATGTGACAAATCTTGAACACACCAACATATTTTCAAAATAATTTTGTTGAACATGAAGTATTCACTCAACCTGTTATACAGATGTTAAATTTTAAACAAACATCAGTGTTAGATATTCTATTAATTTGTATGTTCAAGTTTCAACATGTTCAGTATTGAAAAAGCAACAGCAACAGACATGGTGAAACATTTGTTGAATATTTATCTATGTATTGTTGAACATCTGTGCATATATGTTGAACATCAAATGAGCATTAGAATGTTCAACAAAGATTCAAGAAATGTTTCGTGAATATTCACGTTGAACATTTGTATAGCAGTTTGAATGAATAGTTCAACAAAATTATTCTGAAAATATGTAGGTATGTTCAAGAATTGTCACATAAACTCTATGGGTAATCTGTTAAACACCTACCGTCAAAGCAAAATAGCTGAATTGTTGAATCTCAATTAGTAAGCTGTTTAAATATTATATACAAACACTCTGTTAACTTTCTGTCAGCAGAGTATCCAAGTAGAGTAATCGATGAAACACATGATTTCTGGTCACTAGTGGGTAACAGAACAAAATACAAAATAAAAATCTTAGACTAATTCATTGTAATTAACTTATTTTGGTTAATTATTTTCATATTGTTGGGTACATGTTGAAAGACTGTAATGCCTCTGTGTCACATTCCTTTAACAGACCGTCCTCACATTCCTTCACATGCTCTGCTTTGTTTGCAACCATGCTATTTACATTCATAACTGTGAGTCTTTGTGCACTTATTAGCACTTGAAGACAAACACTGGAGTCAACATACAAAAAAAATACATAATATTCAATATAATATACTATTAGTCATTCTAACTCAATCATTTTAACTTGATTTGTGTTGAAATAATAGCTGCACGTGATTAATCTAACCTGGGATAGGGTTAAGGTTTGTTAGAAAGTGTCTTGAGGGTTAGGGTTAGGAACCTAAATGAAAAGTTAACGAAAAGTCAAAAGCATGCACATAACTTTCTCTGTAGCAGAGAAACCTTAAAAGTAAGATACACAGAGTGAACTCACCACAGGTGTCTTTTACTGCCTGTTGCATGTAGTCCATTGTCTGAAGGTGTGGCAGAGTTACAGGTGTCTGAAGGAATGACAAGCAGGAACCACCACCCCACTTATAAACATCTCACTCTCCCTCACTCACATTGGTCAGTGGCAACAGTGGCAAACCACGCCCCAAAGTTTAGAAGCAATCATAGCAGCCTGGGGAGCAGCAGCAAGTGATGATTGTATCTTAAAAAATTACAGTTTACCTAACATTTAGTTTAGTTGACTCTATGTAAAGACATTTCACCATAAAGGGATATGACTATAGCAGGAGTGAATAGCTAAAACAAGCACAATGAAGTCCATTGCAACAGCCCCGTAATAAATACTACCTATGTAAAACGTATAATATTTGTTTTATTAGTTCTGACACAGACGGTTGCTAATTGAACTATGTTACAAAATGTTCAATCACGTTCATCGCTTACAACAGCCTCAGTTTCACGTTCAGGCTTATACAATAATGAGGTTGTTGGTCGCAT
Organism: Pagrus pagrus; assembly: GCF_965226575.1. Taxonomy (NCBI): domain Eukaryota; kingdom Metazoa; phylum Chordata; class Actinopteri; order Spariformes; family Sparidae; genus Pagrus; species Pagrus pagrus. The sequence goes on from NC_140195.1 coordinate 25,787,927, forward strand.
GATGCTCATTGATTTGAGGTCATATTTTATTACCACATCACTGCAAATACTCTAATCACTAAAGTCACATTTAATAGAGAATTAACTGTTTATTTTTACATATTTATGCACTACATGACTGGGTTTTTCTGCTGGTTTGCTGTTCTTCCAGCAGCATAAATTAACACTAAGTCAGGCAGTGATTAATCAAAGTTTTCACATGAACTGTCTATGGAGAAACAATTTACAATGATGCCTGTAATGACACACCTTTCTCTGGAAAAGTGAAAACCCATCTGGTTTTACGGCATCTGCAGGTGTGGCAAATTGCAACTGCCTGAAGAAATGACCATACCCTGACGCAATCATGATGATGCATGCAGGTAGTATGACTTATTTCATCATGCATTAAAGCCGACAAAGTCCCAATCATTAACAATTTAAAAATGAGATTGTGGGTTGTTGATGAAGGTTCTCAGTCATCCAGGTCATGGTAATTCTAAGTGCTGTATCAGACATTCAGTGTCTTGAAGACGTTTCAACTCTCATCCAAGAGGCTTGTTCAGTTCTAACTGACTGGATGAGAGTCTCAGGCTTTGGGTTCAATAATGCTTTGAAAAAAATGCTTTAAGCGGTATCTCAGTGCATGTTTTCAATCAAGTAAAGCAATACAGAAAAATGAAAGATATGGAGTTTCATCATGTCACTCTGTTGGGACCCACAGATGATGTCGTTCACCGTGGATTTCAAAATGGACTCAGTTTTTTTTTAATTTGAACTCAGTTTCCCAGAATTCCCCAGTCTTTACACCTAGGTGCTAATTCAGCTTTGAGCTATTATTGGTCATGGTGACAGACCCCCCTCTGACCAGATAGTCAAAACTCCAGCTCCTTCCTTTGTTCTCTCTCTTCTCCACCCCTCTCCCCACGGGGCTGCCTGCCCTCAAGTTCTCTTCTTCTGGATTCTTCTGGGCCTAACAGCTGCTGAGAGCTGCAAGCTACATTTCCAGCAGGCCAAAATAACTTCTCCTCACTGCAATGACACAAGGTCCTGCTAGTATTCCAGATCAGTTAGCACCAGCAGCTGCGATGCAAAGCTTGCCAGCTAACTCAACAATCTGAGGAACACAAAGTAAGTTAGCACCAAGCTGCTATTCCTGCAAAGGAAAGGAGTGACCAGTTTCCTCCATCTGCTGTCTTTCATCAGACCTTGCCCAGCAAGAACAGCATTGTTCAACATTGGAATTCCAACCTTCTCCACTAGCACCTTTTCTTCAAAGACTGGTAATGTTGAACTGGGCCTGGATAGCACACAGCATAACATAGCGAGGCTAAGCACAGGACTTTTAACTCTAGTTGATGTAATGCACATGTGTTCAATCTATGTGTTTGTTCACTGTTTTGGTGTTTTTGGTGTTAAAGGTTAAACAGACTGATCCACAAGGCTAGTGACTGTGGGAGTGGAGCTGGACTCTCCGACGGTGGTGTCAGAGAGGAGGATGCTGTCCAAGTTACATGTCATCTTGGACTATGGCTCTCATCCACTCCATGACGTGGTGGTCAGCCACAGGACTACATTCAGCACTGATCCCACCAAGATGCATCACAGAGCACCACAGGAAATCACTCCTGCCTGTGGCTATCAAACTGTTTAATTCCTCGCTCTGAGTGTGGCATTATTGCTCTGTATATATGTACATTTCTTGTATTTTTGCTTTGTTTTTGTTGATATTGATTGATTAACTTTGAATGGAAGCAGCTGTAACACAAACAATTTCCCCTTGGGGAAAATAAAGTATTTCTGATTCTGATTCTGATAATTGTGATCTCAGGTCAGGTATTGGTAGTTTGCTTTGCTACACGGCTAATTTTGATGTTGGTTGAATTATGCTTCACACAGACTCTCTCAAGGTTTTTGCATGCAACTAACCATCTTCTATAACCTGGCATCTTGTCACACGCACACACACTCCTTCAGCCTGGAGCATATCACACCCACACGCAAGAACCAACATTGTTCCTTTGTTCTGCCAGACACACGCACACCTGTATATAGTACATGTTAGTTGGATTGTGTGTTTTCATCTTTGTGTTAAATAACAGACTTTTTGAATCTTCATGCTGTCCATTTAATATTGTACAAGAATGAATATTGCCAACCTCTACTCTGTCAAGGACTCCAAAATCCTTCGACCATTACAGCGGTTATGTACAGTTTAGTACCTTTTCTGAGACTGATTTGGTGAATTGGCTATATTTTCCCTTCTTCAAGGGTGGTGCCCCGAGGTGATCTAATGTAAATTGGATCTATTATTTATCATAATTAACAATTATCCCTGATAATCATTAATTTATTATTGATAGCCAAATTTAACCCAAAACTCCCTATTAAATGTTGCATGAAGTACTACAAATCATTTCCACACACTGACAGATGACTCATCCACTACATGCCTACAGCAGTCCCATAAGTTGTTTTGTGACAATGTGTCTTAGCGGGGTGTATCCACAAGCGCAACTTTCTCTGGAAAGGTGTGATGAGTAATTGGAAATCTGTCCAGCCGCTCTACAGCTCCCTCTGTCAGTCGATCAGTCAAAAAGTATTTATGATAGTAATAGGATCTGATTGGTTGAATTTAGCCAGTTACAGACTGTGATTGGTTTTGTCCAATCACCTTCCAAGAACTTCCAAGTGTCTGCCTCCTTTCCAAACAGTCTCTGGCAGCTCATTTCTAGATGGGTCAGTGTAACAAAACGTCCTGCATATCAAGTTAGTGTCCACCCCAACTGCAACTTTCTGTCAAAGTCCTGTGTGTACCTGTTTTTGTGTATTTTTACTTGTTTAAGTTAAGTTAAGCTGAGAGTCTAAAACTTTAATTCATGGTGGTTTCTATGTAGTAAAAACCTGGTAAACATGAACAGTAAAATCACATCTCGCACCAACACAAGTGTGGTACACTTAAATACCACAAATTCATGCTCCAAACAAATGGGGGGCAGCATATCACCAGAGTAACTGCAGTTAGCTGGCTAGCTCAATTGGCCATGCAGCTAGTGCTCCTATTAGCTGACTCTGTGCAGACTATGAGTTTGGACAGGGAGGAGTGTCAGTGTGTCTACGATTGGACTATCATCTCTTGAGGTATAAAGTGATTTGAGGCTTGTTGGTTAGCATGCTAGCTTCAGTAGACATCACTGCAAGACGGTACTTAAATGTCAATAACAAATGGCTAAACATTTATTTCTTCACACTTTGTTAGTAATTGTAGTTCATTTTTGAATGTTTTAAATCTGTTTTTTTTAATCCTGGCCCTGACACTTAACTTTAAACAAAAAATTCTTGCACCTTAAAATTATGTCAAATTAAAGCAAATGTTGAAAGCGGATAGTTTATTCTTGTTGTCAGATTGACGTTTGTGTCACAGAAAGACAAGATGTGGTACAAATGGGTCGAATAAAAATAGTTAACTTTTTATTTTTGTCAAAGCAAATTTGATACAAAAGGGCATATTGGGGCCCATTAATAATTTGCAAGTACAAACCTGTATTTTTTTGTTTTGTTTTTACCCAGTATGTAGTGACAAAAATAAGATTTGTAGAACAAAAAACAGAATAACTGTGATTGATTGTTAAGTTGCTGGATAAGTTTCCCTTAAAAGCACTTTGAACAGCGACTGGATCAGGGTTGAAGTCAATTCACCTTCGATCTGTTAAACCACAGAAATGTTTTCAATTAAAAATGAACGCTTTACTGTTATTTATAGTGTTGTATACCTTGGATCAAATGTCATATTACATTATGAATTCAATATAGCCCTCACCCATTATTTCAGGTTGGGTTGTGCCTTGACTCCTATAATTCCCAAATATACATGCAGTGAAGTATCTTCTTTTAGTTTAACTGAAGGTGATTTGATTTCAACCCTGGTACAATTAAAACTTTTTTTCAAACAAAACACCTCAAAACATTGCATTCCATCACCACGGCCGCACACACAACAAAATCCTGATTGAATATTCATTAACAATAAATGTTTCACCTCAACAAGGCACTGTGTTTGTCCTGCAGAGAAACAAAACATGACACAAATTTGACAAACGCTGAAAAGATGAACTGCTCACATTCTGCGAATAAAGTTGATCAGTTTAAAAGAAATACGATACAATCTAAGGGTTACACAGGTTATAAATGAAGCCTAACATTTTAATGGCCTGCAGTGCTGCTGTCATTTGAAAACTCCTCTGATGCTGTTGAAATTACACACTGAATTTTCAGGTTTCCAGAGAGCTGACAAGAAAGGAAACACTTAAGAAAACAAAAGCTGACTAGTTGTAAGGTTTTCACACATTGACATGGCAGTCTGAGGCACCCAAAGGCTACAATATAATACATGTACAACCTTAGATTGGCAATGTTGCCTGCAACATGGAGATCACTTCAATCTAACGTGATGTGACAGAGAAAGCCCTGATTAAAAACAATATTCATTAAGTTACACATTAGTCAGTTCAGTCAAAATGACAAATATTCTGTATTTCTGAATATTTGTCTTTTGAAAAATATTTTTTGCATCATTAACCAATGCAAAGGTTGCACATGCACAACAGGTAGGACAGGGAAATATATTCTCTATGGGAGACAAAACATGGCAAAATATAAACATAACTAATGAGATGCTAATTTACAGACAAAGTACTTCTTCTCACCACTAAAGGACACATTTATAAATGCACAATTAGCTTAAATTTACCATGTAAAAGGTCTAAAGTTGCTTCCTGCCAGAAAATTAATGAAAAAAAAATTGTACCTTTTTTTTTTCTCTTAAAACTTTTTTTTTTTAAAATAAATATGAAATTCAACAAATAATTTCCACACACACATGCACACACACACAATAAACCCAATACTTCAGGAATGCAAAATTATGCTAGCTTACATAACTTAAAACAAGAAGAAAAAAAGTTTGATGCAGACATTTCTAACCAGAACAGTACAGACACGTAGCCATCTCATACTCTGAGTAAATGATGTGAAAACATCTTTGTTATTGCTGCTTGTTTCAACTGGAAATCAATGAAAGTGAAGACGGAGCCTGATGTGACTATTGTACAAAAACAAGAAGGAACTGATCCTACTGGGGGCCGAGATAAGATATCACAGGTACCTCCCTTCACATGGTAGAGGTCATTGATTTAAGGCATGAACATTAACTTACTCGAATGATTTGAAGTGCATATTTAACATAACAGGAGTCACTCACTTCTACTTAACCCTTCCTGAAGACATCACTGCTCTACCACTGATCAGATTCGTAAAACGCAAAGCAGCTGTGTTTAATTCATCTACCATGATAAACAGACAACACTGAGTGCTTTCAGAAGACGTGCAGTTGAGAATGTACGGGTTGTCCACATAACAATAACAGATGGGTGGTTTGGGGATCATTCATCTACAGGCATCTGGTGAACCTTTCTCTCTTGAACCCTTGGCTGAAGAAGTTTAAAGAAAAAACTAAAACACACACACACACACACATACACACACACCGCCTGCAAGCATTTACCACACCTGTAAAAACCTATTATCAACCTACACGACACCCATGAGATGCATCTAAAACGGTTACACTCTCACACGTTTGCATCGAAAACATCGATTTAAGACTTCGCTCTGCTCCGAACACCTGAGACTATGGCTAAACGCCTAGCAAACTAATAGAGAAACAACAGATTCAGTATTAGTTTTGACTTGCTAACATGACTGCAGCAAACTATTATCACCTGGTTTCCGACACACCAACTAAACATGTTGACCTTTCAGATTTGATTTGTTTATTTTTCCTTCAAAACCACATTACTGTCTCTACCTTTGTCCTTCAGACTCTTTAAATGGCTTTTCTCCAGATGAATTCAGATTTTTTTCTGTTTAAAAAAAGTTTAAAAATCAGAATTCTGAGAAAAAAGTCTGAACTACTTTTAAAGCATCTTTAGTTCTTGTTTGTGTTCAGATCCATGAAGGCAGCCCATCTGTTGGTCAGTGGGTTCGGTGGGCAATTAAAAATGGACCTAGACCCGGACACCTTATCATCAAGTTGGTGGCAATGACACCTCGAATGTCGCTGTCAGACTTTAGAGACTTTAGAGAAAGCAGTCATTTAGGATTCCAGTGTTTTAGACAAAACTGATCATTGATGGAGAAGCCTTTACGTTTGTGCTTGTGATGACTTGCATCACTATGGGGAAACTGCACCAATAGCTCCAAGACGCTTTTGGACAGGCCGGCACTGAATCGGCACAGTTCATAATGCTGGTTTCCCTGAAGAAGCTTTTCCATTTTTGAGAAAAAAAACTTCAGACTCGAGCCATCCGAGAAACCAGCCTTATAAGCTGTAGCATGTAAGCTAATTGGTGTTAAGGAAACCAGCCCGATGAGTTCATACTCCACACACAAACACCTGCACAATCCACTCGGATAAAACATTATCAACAACACAACAAACAAACTCACTCGGTACGAATTATCAAAATAACATTCATATAAATAATTTAAATAGCTATACTAAAGCTAAAGTCTTGGTCTAAAATGTTTCAATGGCCAAAGAGAAGTGCTAATCATGTGCTGTACAATTTGGGGGACTTTTTGAAATTTTGTACTTGGGCTTGCATTTCAGGAATTGCAACCAATTACGACGCAAAACATTCTCCCACACCCCCCAACACACCGTCTGGGTTTTCGACAAAGATTTGTCGATAAAACGTTGATTTCCAGTCCTCCGTTAGAAGCCCCCGGGAACAGAGGAAACGTCCTAAATCAAGAAGCCCACAAGCTCCTCGTCTCTTTCTCCATCTAACTGTCCCCCAAAACCTGTGATAAGTCCCCAAAGTCACAGTCAAACAGTTCACTGATGCCTTCGTGGTCCTCCAGTCCAAAGTGGTAGTCGTGGCTGTGAGGGGGGGACAGGTTGATGAAACCATCCGGGAGAGAGAAGCCCTCTCCATTCAGGAAGTCCGAGGAGGAGAGCGGTGAGAAGTCAAAATCAGGCATGTCTCCGAGGCTGGCAAACGGGTCGCCTCCCAGGAGCGACTCTGTTAGAGAAAGTCAGATGTCAGAAATACTGAAGAACAGTGACATTTGTTGTACTAATCAAACACATGAATATCAACAGACGTGTGTCATCCATTTTGTGACAGACAGTACATATCATAGAGCATGCGTCCATTGTACAAAAGCTTTAATCTTATCCTCCCTGAAGTTATCAAGATTGAGAGTGAAAGCAAAGTAAAAAACAGCTCAATGCCTTAAATATTTTTCTCCACTTCCCAACTTCACTTGCAGGCTCATATTTGTTTGTATCAACATTCTTTAATTTTTCTATTCAAGTCTCTTGTAACTGTAATTTTTTTTTAGTATGATAAAATGTTTTGTCTGAGAGGTTGCATTAGTAGAAACTTCAGAGCTGCACCTGAACTCAACTGGAGTTGGATGTGCACACAATCTCTGTTCCTTTTTATGCTTTAATATGATGAAATGTCGTCATTTACTCACACTTGCATTACTGCAAAACACTTCCAATTGATTGCAGTTACTTTGACTCTTTCCTGTTTTCAGTGTATTTAACTGCATCGACCGCCATGAGTTCAAGTTGACCGCAGCCTGCGTTCTCCAGAAAGAACTTTTTGATTTTGGGACAAGATTCACTTAAATAGTTTCTGAACACTTCTGATAAATGTGAACGCTCACCTGTGTCACCACCTAACACCAGTGACGAGGGGTCCTGCTGGGAGGCTGCTGTCACTGTGGATGACGTGGACGCTGGTGATGATAAACCCACTTCCAGGGCGGTCGTTGACGTTCTGGCTTGCGATTGGTCTGTGGTTTGTGCGGGAGATTGGACCAGGGAGGGGTCAGCATTGGGTTTCGAGGGACTACTTCCTGTCACGGGGCTGCAGACACCAGAACTGTCTTCTGGACAGAGGAAGACGTCGATTGGACCCCGTGTGCTCTTCAGCGACACCTGGTAACCCTGGAGAGATGAAGCCAACATGTTAAACATCTCGCAACCAGGAAAGGCATAACAAAAAGCTGAATCACATTTTAGGGCCGTACCTTGCTGGGTTCTGTGACTTGCATCTGGGTCTCTGGTGGAGCTCTGATCACCATTACGAGCTGGTCTGGGGAATCAAATGACTTCCTCAGGTCCTGACAGCGCACATAGCCTAACGTGAACAAAACGGTTAAGGAATACAAGCAGCAAGTGGTGTCATACTGAGACGGTTTTATGAAGTGAGCCCATGTATCAATGTCTTTTATACAACGATGTGTTTCGAAAAGCGTTGAACCGCGCCCGATCATTGCTCGCGAGCCACTGAGCCTTTCTAGAACGCCCCTTTTGTATCCAATCATGACACTATCACCTGTTATCAAAAGGATATTTCTTGTTCTGTGGGTCCTCGGTGAGCATTCGGAGCTGTAGGTTGCATTTGGAAATGAGTTCGTCCAGCTGCTCCTCAGCCTCTGTGAGGTCACACACCTCCCTCTGCAACTCTTTATGGCGGGAAACCAAAGCTGTATCGACTCGATTACCCCTGCACGAGAAGATAACACAGCAAAATCACAAAACCAATACACCAATTTGATGTCGTCATATATTTTCAGTATGTATATATTTCCGTTTTCTACTGCAACAATTCACCAGTTTCCTCACGACAGTATACTACAGTACTCACAGCCACTGGATGTTGTTCTTGGACTTCTTGGAGATGAGCTGAATTCCCTCCAGGACGTTGGTTATGTCGTAGATGCGTCTCTTCTGGACATCAAGGACCTGCGAGGCCCAGTTCAGATCCACCACGCCGTCAGCCGACTGGGACAGCAGGTTCAGAAAGCGCTTGGTGGTCAGGTTCAAGGACGTGTCATAACGTGACTTCTCCGCTGTGCTTCGAGGAACTGGAAAGAAAAGAATAAAACAACATATATCAGTTTAAAAATTATGTATTTAACCACATTGGAGAGTTTCTTTTCTTATAAAACTTATTGGCCCTAACTAAATCTCTGATGTGCCTACAGCACAAATTGAGGCGGCAGTGAAAAAGAGCATCCCAACTGTCCAGAAAAACCAAAACTATATCTTTCTACTTATTGGATTAAGACTGGTCGGCACTCAGAGTAATGTTTTTTTATGATGGTTCTTAGGCAAGAACACGATCAGGAGACTTTTTTGTATAAGATGAGTATAAGTCACTTTTAAATGACACATTACGTGTGGCAGGTTCATGTACCATGTTATATTTTATATCTATTTAGAAAGTCATCTGCAGAGATCTACAGTCTACTAGGTTACAGCTCCATGACATTTACATCCTAGAAAACAGTAGATTTCTGACATGTCATTCCTGCTTATACACACATATTTAAACAACCCCACCCATCAAACACAAACTCTCTATAACCAATATGTCCTCAGATTTAACAGCTACGTGTTCCTTCCCTATGTAATGTCCCGTGCTGACGTGACAGGTGCGATGCTCGTTTACTCATGATTTATTCCAAATGCTCTTGCTCTGTGTCAAATGGAACTGTAATGTTATTTTTACTCTTCTATGTAACTATAGGTCAAATTTTGTGAGATCTGATGCCAGCGTTATGCTTTTAACTTTGATTTATTTGCCTTATTTTTGTAGCATAATGAATATATTACTTCAGACCGGAGTTATTTTCTCAGATACAAGTCTGAGTTTGCTGAGAAACTAGCCATGATTTGTGTTAGTTTACTCAATTTTTCCATGTTTATCTTCCTCCTTTTATGAAAAACTGTTGCAAATACTGACATTTATCAAAATGTCATTTCATGACAAAAGTTCGGTTCAGTTTTGTTCATCAAGTTAAACATTTTAATTCAAGGGACGTGAATTCCAGATACTCTGTAGATCATCTTAGAGATTTAGAGACACGTCTTTAAAATTGTTCCTGAATCTTGGCTGCCTCGAATCATTCTCAGTTCCTCTTTCAAGGAAAATTTGAGACATGGGATTTAATGACTGCGTGTCACTTTTTGAGCCATTTCAGTTTTATATTCAGACTAAATGTCTTGCTCCAGTGTCTACCGCATGCAAAACTTTCATGAATGAACCTCCCTTGAACCAAATCTCTTACGTTTGCACTTTTTGCAATACACTTCCCTTAATACAACTGTTGATTGCACTGGTTGTCAAAACATTATGTGTTCTTGTATTTATCCCATTTTAAAAGACAGAAAATGAATTCATAGCTTGTCTAATAATCAACTAAGAAGAACAACATGTGACCCTGCCTGTCTTTTACACCCCGAGTTTTTGTTTGTTGTGCATGTAGTGAAATGGGACTCCATAAGCGACCACTTACAGCTCATACTTTATATTTTGAACTTGTGAACCACAATTATTTTTCAAGGAGAAAACTACATGAATGAATGAATGAATGAATGAATAAGGACGCCCACTGTCTTCCTGTATGCTTAAAACATCTCTTTTGTCATTCAAATATTTCAGATACGAGGTCAGCCTGCTGAAGACAAAGACATGTTGGCAGGCTGTTGTCTGCGCTCATAAAAGGACAGCTGTTTTTAGGACAATGACGGCTGAAGCAAAGGTCAGAGCAGCATGTATGGATTGGACGGCTGACGTGTTGCTTCTGCTGGGAATTTTGGGCAACAATGAGGAAAAATCAGCAGAATAAGCTGCAAGGGTGTGTGTGTGTGTGTGTGTACCTCTGGGAGGGGCAGGTGTGGAGGGCGGTGCTTGACCTATGGACGGTCGAGTTGTGCTGACATACTGATGATCACTATCCAGGTCCAACTTCCGCTTTACCTGAAGAAATACAGATGGCAGCGCAGGAACATTGTCAAAAAACTACGATAATTAGATCACATGTTACCACAAGCATGTACTTGTTATATTAAGAAGAGGAAAAGATGAAAATAAGCCCAGCTGAATGACAAGCAGAACATCTTAAAGCGACAGGTGGATGGACTTGTATGTATTATACCACTCAGGTATAAGCACTTATAAGCAGCTTCTTCCTACGCCTCCACCCCCCCTCCTCACCGGAGGTCTTCCCAGGACTGGTCGTCTCTTGTCCTGGATCCCAACATCAGCGGGGCCCTGTGGCGTGGCAAACAGCAGGATTTCCCCCGTGCTGGAGGGAGCAGCGGCCGGGTGGAGTCCCTCATTGCTGGGGCTGGTGATGATCACTATCTGGTGGTCCTCACCCAGATCAATACTCCCAGAGTTGAGCAAAGTCTCAAAGTCGGCCAACAGATCCTCGGATGTCTGGCCTGTTATCAGGGTCTCTGACATGGCAGTGTGTCACTGAGGAGCCCTTCAGGGGTGTTGAGGGGTCACGAACTAAACTGGATCAACACCCACTGGGTGTGCTCAGTGAATTTAAGGAACAGTGACGAGATCTTCTGAAAGTTTGCCTGCAGGTGTTTACAGGCAGCCTGAACATTTCTCTAAAAAGTTCCTTTATCTCTCTTTGTCCACCTTAATGTTTATAATCGAGCTACTACAAGTAATTTATGACTAACTATATTACTTAAACACAAATGATAACATATTGGAAGCTAACAGCTGGAAACTCTTTTAGGCTGACGGTAAAACAGTAAGACAGGATGTTCTGCCAAACAGGAAATCTGGCAAATATAATTATATCACAAAATGCGCACAAGCCCTGCGAGCCGAGGCTTGAGCCGCTGAGATATTATTAAAGAAAGCAGGAATAAATGGCAGTAATACACGCTGGAGGTTAGCGAGCTAGCAAGAGAGCAAGCTAATCTTTTGTTGTCATCTCTCCTGTCAGTACAGTAGAGCCGCGAGGCCTGGCCACACTGCCCTCAACACAGCTACCAGCCCTGCTAGCGAGCTAGCTTGTGTCCAAACAACAAAGACTGACACAAGTTCACAACAAACCCGATGTAGCCGGCTAACTACCCATTTAATTATACAGCACACAATTATTTCCCATTACAGCTAAGACAGAGCTTAATTAAATGGCTATTAAAACTTTATAGCAGCATTCCAGGAGTGAGCTATCGAAATAAAATATCCACAACACAACAGGCATCACCATAACTCAAAAGCCTCTCTGACAGTGTGTGTAATAAAGCCACAGGTAGTTCGGCAGAGTATACACGTATTTTTATGAATATGGAATATAGGGCAGATTAGCATGCTAGCTAAGTTATTAGCCGCAATTCTTCAACCCCCTCGTTTTGTTGGGGCACGCAGGAAGCAGTCCGACAAAACTGGAAATGTAAGCAAAGAAAGCGGCGAAGTACAAACGCATCCTTTAAAACAGCAGCAGCAGGTCCTTTGGTCGTTCACACCGCACGCAGTCCATTTATAAAAGCTCCGTCCCGACCCCGTTATCGGCTGTTATTGTTGTTATTGTCCCAGCTGATCTACATCTAAACAAGGCTCGGACGGTTTTCGCGCGAAATCTTTTTTGCCGCGAAACCGGCACGTGCACAAATCCGAGGGTTTCCATTGGTCGAGAAGCTTCACTTTCCGCAAGGCGGGGTGGACGGCCTCTGATTGGTGTGAACGATGGTCTGTCATTTCACCGAGCGCAGAGTCATCGTTCCGAAGGTGCGTTCAGGTTCCACGGAATAAAAACACGTCCTAGTTTCACCTTCGTTTTGTCACCTTACATGAAATGAACGGACCATTTATTACACTTCATATCTCGCAAGTTGTTCCACATTAAAACTATTGCCCGTTTCATTCTCATTCTGACCACTTATTAGACGAATAACCTACCACGATTTTTAGGTTTTATTTGTCTTTGTACTTTCAGTGAGTTGAAAGAGGCGCACCTCAACAGGCAGCCCTTGCTAATCGAGCGCCTATAGCGCAGCGGAAGAGCTACAAGATGGCGCAGGCAATATTTGAAGTGCTAGAAGGTAGGAATAATTTGTTAATAACCACGTAACTACAACTAGAATTAAACGTGAATGTGTGTTTTAAACAACGTCAATATAATGTAACTATTAATACGTGCGGAAAACTCATTTTGAAACGATGTAATGCGTCTATTGGTGTTATAACAATCAAAACATCCCATAGAGGGGATGGTGACTGTGACTGTAAACAGACAGATTATTTATTTTTCAAACCAAATGGACTGCTTTAGACTGTAGGCCATTCTCATATTACTGGAGGCAGGCAGTACAATGATGTGGGTCTCCTATTGCTACTGAGACTGCATGTTACAATTGTGCAGCAGGCCCTTGTCTTAAAAATTCACTGTATTTTTGCTACAGCACCAAAAAGACTAATGGTGTGTCTGTGTTAGTTAGCTAGCTTTGTGTATTTTGTTGTCCTGAGACTTTAATCATTACTTGTATCATATTTGTATACAATCTTGCAAAACGTTTTTATGAAATTAGTAAGTAGAGGTGAAGTGGCCTGGAAAAAAACTTTATATAAAGCTTCTAATCTTGATTTGAAGCCTGCATTTTTTGTCCATTTTGCGTCTGAATGTTTAGCAGATTGTTTTTCAACCCCCCTTTTAACCCCTGTTGAAATGTGTTTTAACAAGACACAGGTTCTCTCCCATCTCCAGGGCCAGAAAGTGTTGTTTCCTGTCAGCTTATTACCTAGAAAAGACTCAAAAACTAAATTTCAGTAAAACATACAGCTACGAGTGCCCAAAATGCAGTGGAGATTTGCAGCGTGTGACTTATTATGCGTTTCTTCACCCTCCTTTCATTCTTCCTCTTCAGGCATGGACAACCAGACAGTGTTGGCGGTCCAGTCTCTGCTGGATGGCCAAGGCGGAGTTCCTGACCCAAACAACCAGAACGTTTCTGGAACGTCCACCATCCAGTCAATGGGTATTTAATACAAACACAGCATGTAACAGCTGAGTGAGTTTGATACAAACTGAAGGATGACAAACACCTACATCTAGAAGAGTAGCCTTGCTGTATGTAGTCAAGTAGAATCATAAAATAGAAAACCAGCAGAGTGCCGTCTTCACCACAGTATCAATTTAATGCAAATGTGTTCAGAAGAAGGAGGAGTATTTTGATTCTTATCCGAATAACAATGTGATTACAGTAATGTTGTAGAGGATAACCATGATTTTGATATCGCACCATGTCTTCTAAGGAAATTGTTTATTGCACATGGTATGTCACTCAGATCCTGACAAATTTTGTCTCAAGATTAATTTAGTCGGTAAATGTCGACTTCAACAAATAACTCCACTTCTACAATATACAGCATTTTGTGTGTGAAATAGCATTTCTGCTCTTTTTTTCAAAAACGGTTAATGTTTTATTTACCTTTATTTGGATTTGTTTATTGTTTATTTATTCAGCTAGTCACAAGTCGGTAACAATTGTGCTTATTATTAGTTAGTGCTTGTTTACTAGCTGCATTTCATTTTAGCTCATCTCCCAGATGTTATGGCGGGGCAACTTTTGCATGTGTCACATATTAAAAAGTCATGCTTGTTATGCTACACAAGTTTAGGACAGTCCCTTCCCATTTGCCACCTTATATAGCAGTGGAAGGGTTTGTTTCTCCCTTTGACCCTTGGAGCTGTGTTGTCGGGGGTAACACGACCTGGTAGGGTCTCATAAGGCAAACTGGTCCCAGTTGAGTGTCAAGATTTCAGGATGATTCAGAGACCTCTATGGAGTTCAAAATTGAAATAATCTTAAAATATTCCCCCTTAACCATGGAAATCATATTTAAAATATTTTATTTACAGGGAAATTCTGGATGTTTGACTGCAGCATAAAGCACCGTAAGTCTGTTATTCTTTTATTCCATTGCTCCATGAGCCTTAAACCTCCATGTTTGTGCTCCTTACAGACGATGAGGATGTGTTCCTGTGTGGAAAGTGTAAGAAACAGTTCAACTCTCTGCCAGCCTTCATGACACACAAGAGGGAGCAGTGCCAGTCTAGTGCGCCCTCCCTATCCACAGTGTCATTGGCCTCAACCAACGCATACACACCCGTCCCATCAATCAGCTCAGGACCACAGACTCCTGCCAACAGACAGGTGATTGATGAATTGTTTTTAAGTAATATCAAGTTAATAGTGAATCAGTTGGTTGATTAATGTACCAGGAAGTGCATATGTCCATAATTGTGATGGTAGTATTCAGCATAGTTGATAAGAATTTTAGCTTCTATCAAATCATGTTTGCTTTTTCACTGGTTTTTGTTTTTTCTGAACCAAAACCACAAATTTAATTCATATGTTTGTGTGTATTACTCTCCACTTCTGCATCAGGTGTCCACCTACATCACAGTCCCTCCGTCCCCTCTCACACACACTCTGGTCCAAGGCAACGTGCTGGTCAGTGACGATGTTCTCATGTCGGCTATCTCAGCCTTTACCTCCATCGACCAGCCCATGGCTACCATGCAGGCGCCTATACAGGTAATACAGCACAGCACTACACAGTAGATGTTTTGGCATCAGTATACAATATACATAAATAATATCTTCAATAATGTCTTTTTTTCTATTGCAGAGTAACTTGAGCATGCACACAGCTGGTGTATCCTATCTGCAGCACCATCACCACCACCATCATCATCATCATCATCACCAGCAGCAGCAGCAGCAGCAGCAGCAACAGCAGCAGCAGCAGCAGCAGCAACAACAGTCCTCCCACCCCCTGCCCTCCAGCCAGACTCCAGCCCACCCCCTGCCAGCTGGACAGCCCTCGCAGCAGTCGCTCTCTTCACAAGTTCCAGTGAGCCACAGCAACTCAGTAGTCCAGGTGTACAGCACGCTGCCCCATATGGCTGGGGGTGGTGGTGCAGAGATCCACACGCTGGGTCTGCAGCCTTTCCATCCTGTACAAGTGAGTAAAGCTTGCTGTTTGGCCACCATCACTGTATTAAATATGTTATTCACGATTTAATTCCAGGCCTTCTGGTGCTGCGCGAGTCCCAAGACTGAAAGTAAAAAGCAGCTGAAGACAAAGCACTGAGACTGTGTGTCTCCCTCAGGTGCCCAGTCAGTGTGTGGAGAGCCAGTCATTCACCACGCCTCCTGTCTACAGCCCTGGGAAGCAGTGCACCAAAACAAAGATCTGCAGCATCACCACAAACCTGACAGAGCTGGGCGACTTTGAAAAGGTCATCATCCCCAAACGACCAAGGAGCAGCAAAAAAAGCCCAGATGGAGCGACAGGTATGTGACGGAAAAGATCAAATAACACCGATCAGTTAATGAAATTGCCATGGATTGGAACTTTCTGATGATTAGAAGATAAATGCTCATTCACTGAATTTCACTCAGCAGAGCAGCTGAAAGGAAAAGGTCCAAAGCTGAAGTGTAATTTCTGCGACAAGATCTTCTCCAAAAACTTTGATCTTCAGCAGCACATTAGAAGGTGAGTTACTGGCCAGCATGTCACTGTACCCATCTAAAAAACACAAAAAAGGGTGTCCAGTTCTGACTTCTCACTGTTTTCTTCCTACAGTCACACAGGAGAGAAACCGTTCCAGTGCATCGTCTGTGGACGAGCCTTTGCCCAAAAGTCCAACGTGAAGAAACACATGCAGACACACAAGGTTCTGAATAGTTCGTTGTTACACTTTCTGACATACATGTAATGTGTTTTTTAAAAGTCTGTACTGTCCACACAAATGTGCGTGTGCATGTAAAAGATTTTGAAAGTTAAAAAGGTAAAAAAAAAAAAAAAAGTCCAACAGAAGCTCCTCTCTCCCGCAGAAAACACTGAAACGCCTCGTCAGTAGGCTCTCCTTTTAAATCAGTGACTTTGTGACATCACACTACATCACCATGTCACACAGGCCTAATTTATGCCTAACAGCTATTTTGGCAGGTTAGAATTGATTTAGCACAGCTGCTCTGTTGTTGTTAGCGGTGCTGGCTCGGGTGTGTGTGAGCTGACCAATCAGAGGAGACTGAGTATTTGGGAGGTGGGGCCTTAAAGAGACAGGAGCTAAAACAGTTGGACAAAACTGATGTGTTATTCTAAGCTGTTATGCATGTAAACCTATTCTAGTAGTAAACCAAAACTAATTATGAACCTCAAAATGATCATAATATGTCTCCTTTAATCTTTTCCTAAGCCCTGCCCCCTTAGCTACTGTTGCTGTACCATCTTGCAGCATAGTGCCAACAACACAGTAATAACAAGTGTCTTTATGTTAAAGGTGTGGCCTATGGGAGTGGCCAGCACAGTTTCAAGATTACCAATCACAGTAAAGGTGGTACCAATGTCATCCAATGAAGAGGAGGGAGGCGGGGAGCAGCAGCAGCAAGGTGAAGTGGAGGAGGAGGGGTCACAGCAGCAGAACATTCAAACACAAGCAGAAGAGGAGGCAGCAGCTCAAACAGGTAATATTTGTTTAATACGCCATACATCCAGAAACACATCTGCTGAGTTGCCTGTTTATTAGATACTAGCTAAAACTGAAAATCAAATACACTAGGCTGCAATAAATCCTACTTTCACGTGCTACTCGCAGGACCAAGAAATGCTTTTTCAGTAAATCCAGTGCCTCATTACAGAAGCTCCAGGGGAGCTGGAGGAAAGTGTGACGGAGGCTCAGGCCGATCCAGAGGGCAGCCGAGGTGAAGCCATGCACAACGGGCATCCCCAGGTACAGATGCAGTCCAACCAGAACCAACGGTGCCAAGCTCAGACCAAGCAGATAGTCGTGATCGACAGCTCCTACCAGTGCCAGTTCTGCGCCAGCAAGTTCAAGACCTACTTCCAGCTCAAGTCCCACCTGACGCAGCACAAAGGGGAGCAGGTGAGCACAGAGGGCAGGCTATGGGTAAAGACAGAGATCAAGTGACCACAATCTTTGATTTGATTAGATTTTTTTTTATGTGTGGATCTGCAGTTGAAAGATTGGTTTGAAAAGTCTGCCTGTGCACTGTTTTTCAAGCTGCACAGTGATTAAGTGGTTTTGAAAGAAAATATCAAGTATGTTTTTCACTGTCATGCAAGTTTCCTATCTCAGTGTTTTTTTTATTCTTAATATAATATTTGTAATAGGAAGCGGTGGAACCATCCATGCAAAAATACAAAAAGGATATGCATTAGAAAATGGTGGGCAGTAATTGGGATAAAACATGTAAAAACACTACACTGTGTTATCTTACATGACGAGATGAGTAACCGCTCTCACTTCCCTGCAGGTTTATAAGTGCGTATTGAAGTCGTGCTCCCAGACCTTCCAGAAGTTGGATCAGTTCCTGGAGCATATCAGGACGCACCAGGAGCAGCTGACCTACCGCTGCCACCTCTGCAGCAAGGTGTTCCCTTCACTGTTTGAACTGGGAGTCCACCAGTACTCCCACTGCTTCTGCCCGCAACAGAACACGCGCAAGGAGACCACCGTCTACAGGTCAGCACAGCCACTCATCGTGGTCAACTGATTAATATTTATAGTTTAACAGAGGAGAGAACACAGGCGTGCTGAAGTCAGCTGAAATGGCCTCAGTGTTTTTGACCCAAGATAACAAGAAAGAAAACGTTTCTCTCCTCAAGAACAGATGTCGACCAATGAACAGGGGCATCGTGGTTTATATTATATTTTATTCAGTCCCACAGACACCATACTGCTGTTATAAATACTCACAAGTGCAGCAATTATGTATTAATCCGCACCTAAAACTAGTCCCCAAAAATGCAAATTATTTCTGTTTGAGCAACATTTGATAAAAACTACAGCCCATCCATTTTAGGAATCGATTTGCGAACTATATATTTATTAGCCATTTTTGAAGATTTCCATCTTCAGTAAGACTGAATGGGATTGGGGCTGAGTGCCACAGATAGGGTGGGGAAGGTGGGAATATGAGATACAGGGAGTCCTTTGTTTTTTAGGATTTGTTGGCAGTAAAAATAGATGAGCCAACCTTATCCTTGCAGATTTTGCAACAGAGACAGTTCAGTATCTTTTGCTTCTGTGAATTTTGCTGAGCGTGATGGACTTTTCTTCCTCTTCTTCTCTGCTGTTCATACTAATTATAGAAACAAATGTCAAAAATCTGACCCTCCTCCCTCACGGCTGCAGTTTGTCCTCAGCTCCTTTTACAACCTCGTTGGGACGCTGAGGTCCTGTATATTTATAAAAAACCAACAAAGTTTATCAGTTTGTACTGTATTCAGTTGAATATAGGTCAAAAAGGATTTACCGGTTGTGTCTGGAATGCCTAGTCAGCTGCTGTAGTTGGTTTGCACAGCAGTCACAGTTTTATTCCGAACAAAAACCTTCTTTCTTGTGTTTACTACAAGGTGTGTCAAGTGTCAGAGCAGATATTCTACCCAGGAGGCCCTGGAGCAACATCTGCTGACAGCCTCACACAGCTTCCCCTGCCCACACTGTCAGAAGGTACTATACACACTGATGTGAACACATGCAAACTATATTTGTTTGGAATCTGTAAAGTTGCTCTCTACAGTATGGTTAGCTGTTATTATATTGATGATGGGACTCTAGTTAAAGTAGTCTAAGTATTCCGTGCTTATGTGTACGGTAACCTTAGGGCTTTTGTTTTTCATGTGACATTTTAAGACCTCGGTGCAGCATTTGATCTGTTTTCCTTGTCCCCATCAGGTTTTCCCGTGTGAACGGTACTTCAGACGCCACCTCCCCACTCACGGCATTGGAGGAAGGTTCAAGTGTCAGATCTGCAAGAAGGCCTTTAAGACAGAGCACTACCTCAAGCTGCACACCCGTATCCACTCAGGTCTGAAAGACTTCTTGTCCTTCTGATATGCATGGAGACTTAAAGCCAAGCAACTAGACAATCGTGCGTTGTCGTAATCAGCGGCTGATGTGTTGCTATTTTCGTGTCTCATTGCTGGACATTCTCTGCTCATGATGTTGGAATTATTTCTGAAGGTGTCTGTTTAGCCATGGCGACTGTTGTTGAGACACGTTCTGCTCTTTATTCCTGTCAAACCAGACAATTTTGCCACATTAGACAGAAGAGTCTATTGCTAAAACAAGGAATGGCTTTATTGTGCCTTATTATATCTGAGTAAACTCCTCGGCTACTAGCTGATGTTGATGTTTCTCTGCATTAAAGTGTTAGCATTTGAACATCTCGCAAGGCTAAGCAGTTGCAGAGAATCTGAACACTTGAATTATGTTCCCCACCATTTTTTATATCATGTCATTAAAGTAATTATTGTACATTTAAATCATTAATCAAAGTAAAGGTGTGACTTTGATGCTGAATTCCGTTTTCTAGGTGAAAAGCCATACAAATGCTCCCTCTGTGAGGCGACGTTCAACAGGAAGGACAAAGTGAAGCGACACATGCTCATCCATGAACCCTTTAAGAAATACAAGTGTCCCTTTAGGTGAGGCTCTTCAGTGATTCATTCTGCCCTCCTTCCCTACTGGATTTTTTTTCAGTTTTTCTTATATCTAACTTTTTTTTCTTTTCCTCCTCTGTTTCACATTCCTGTCCCTTATTTTTATTCCTATTTTTCTTTCGATTCTTGCCTTTCAGACTGCCTCAGTTTTTCTTACAAGTTATTCAATTTAATATTATGCTAACTCTTCTGTTTTTTTTCCCAGGACACATGTAGGCTGCACCAAAGAATTCAACAGACCGGACAAACTCAAGGCCCACATTCTGTCACATTCTGGTGAGTGAACAATACCTGAGATTATTATGAAACAAAGATAATGTTCTCATAGTTATAATGAATCATCCATCCATTCCAATCAATCTTAAACATCCAGTCTGTGAGCAGTATTTATTTGACTGAACAGATTGACCAGTTTAAATATTGGTGGTTACCCAAATGTAGAAATATTGCTGTTGGATAAATGACTGGTTTTGGGCATACCTGAGACTTGACTGCAAATTAAGTTTAATTTGATTAAGTTATAGCAATAAGATCTCTGGGTGAAGTAGCTGCTTTCTACCCATAGATCCATTTAAAATCCAATAACTGTTTGTATCACTGAAGCTTCAACAACAACAAATTCTAATAAAGTCCTCTCTCCGCAGGTATCAAACCCTACAAGTGTCTATTCTGTCAGAAGGCGTTCAGCCGCAGAGCGCACATGCTCGAGCATCAGCAGTCCCACACAGATAACTACCGCTTCAGATGCTCCACCTGCAACAAGGGATTCACCAGACAAAGCTACTACAGAGATCACAAATGTCCCGCCGCTGGGAACGGGACAGGATCTGATGGAGGGACTGGAGAGGCGGAGGGCGATGAGGTCACAGGAGCAACGATGGCGGAGGAGAAGGACGGAGAGGATGACGGGAGAAGAAGCAGGTTCACGAGAAAAGCAAAAAGACCAGGGACTGGGGGAGATGATGGAGAGAAGGACGACAGCTCAAAGGACAGCCAGGAGCAGGAGGAAACACACGGGGAGGAAGAGGATGAGGAGGAGGAGGATGAGGAGGAGGAGGAGGAGGAGGGACAGGGGAGGAGGGCGGATGAGGGTTGTCAGGCTGCAATGTCTATAACCACCATTGAAGGACAGACGGAAAGAGACGAGGAGGATGACGGGATGGAACATGGTGGCGAGACTCTGGAGCAGATTCAGAGCAACGACCAAAACTGTTTGCAGCAGCCATGTTTGTAGTTTTAAACATCATCTTTATTGAAACAAGTCCAAACACTGGACACGGACCAAACACACTCCGTTCATTATTTAAAAAAAACAATGATCTCTGGGAAATTCTCTCATTATTTGTTTTAAATTAAAACGTTATTTATATTATACGCACTACTTTTACGTCCTTTACTGTAAATGATTTGTGGGATATAGTAACTATATTGCCATAATAACCAGTGCACCATTATTGTGTTCTTGTGTGCAACCTTTGTGCAGATTAATGCACAGTGGTTCATTTCAAATGTTACGATGTCAAAAGCAATGGCAACATTGTGTCACAAAAACTAATTTATTTAAAGTTTTAAAGTATATTTGTGCCCATATAAATGTCATTGCATACCCTTTTACTGTTATGTGTGATCAGTTTGATATTCAGTTTCTAACCCGGGCTGGATCCGGGCGCAGGCATTATCGGCACATCACGGCCACCAGGGGGCCCAGACTGAAGGGAGAAGAACATGAACTGCCTACATTACATCATATTTAACATATATTTTAAGATATTTTGAACATATAAAGATGTAAAAAAAAAAAAATCTCCAATCTGAAACTTTTTTCACTCTTTATATATTCATTTATTTATTTCTTTAAATGTACACATTTATCCCAATGGTTTCACCTCATGGAAAGTTGGGAGAAAGCATCTGTAAATAGAAATTTTCAGTTTTTTAATATCATAATCTGCATAATTACAGCAAAATGTAAATAGATAAGCTAATTTGTATATCTAACTAAATTTATAAGCATAATAATAATCATATGGGAGTTACTAATTGTCAGCATGTGACGGTAGGGAGCCCCGAAACAGTCTGCCCTGTGTAATCTGTTAATCTAATCCAGCCTTGGATTTTTCATTATTTGTTAACTTCTACTTCACTTGCTTACTTCTCTCCCTGGTTTGAGCTGGTTAAGACTACTGGAAATGCCACACATCATACTTATTAATCGATCAGATTCATTGATTTACACGGACTCTCATTCATCTAAAGCACAAACACACACACATTTTTAATTTAATTTATTAAGGTGACAATTTCTATATTACACATCTTTCATGTACATCAGAAATTAACCAGGGAAAAGAAAATATAGTGTTACCATAAAACTCTTATTAAAACCTTTCTTTTACAAAAGAAAATCTGTTATTGACACCATTTACAACTTGTTTTCATATACAGGAGAATGACAGTGGTTTAGTTGTACATGGAAAAATTCTGGAGGAAAAGAAAAGCAGTGTATTATGATATTTACATAATTGCTTAACTACTATGTCCCCAGGATTTTAATATGTGATCGACCCAGAACAAGATTAAAAACAACACACTGCATCAGGAGGAACCATCTGAGGCAAAAATGTAAATAGGCAACTCTACCGGTCAACTTTTCATCGTGATACATTCATTATATTACACTGACTTTGTCTCAGTAGTTGTTATCTCAGCTGAAGGAACAATGAGCCGTTGAAACAGGCCATGTGTCATCAGCTTAAGTGTCGCAGCTTTTCCCACACTGGTGCAGTTTCTTCAAAAGAACTTTTCAGCCTCCTCTTGGTCTGGTTGCTTCTCCACACCAGGGTCAAGAAGGACTGACCAGAGTCCAGAGTGTTACGAAGGTGGAAATAAGGCTACCTGAAGGCTAGTGACAAACACTTAAGACCACCTCACCACACATGTGGAAACAAAGAGCCTAGAGTTACTAGAAACAAGGACCGGATGCCCCACATGCTGCAAGAAAGTGGAGGGAAATTTTTTTTAAAAGTGCTGTGCTTTGTCAGACTAAAAACACCTGAATCCAATGTTCCTCAGTAACCACGCCTGTCTTTTCAGTGTGTAATTCATTCATTCAAAAGGACACTCCAAAATGAGCAACCACAATACCTGGTGTTTATATTTCATAGATAAATTAGATTAATCATCTTCGATTATTGTTGATCAGATGTTGTGTCACCCAAACCAAACAGAAGACTGCAATATAAAGATGGTTTCTTTGCACACTTGATGCTGATTCCACATTGGTAAAGCATTTAGAGGCTTCTTTATGCTCACAAAAATAAAAGCCGTTCTTGGAAATTCATAAACAACACCACAAAGAGAATCTCAACTTGTCTTGAACACATCTTAAAAAAGGAAAACACAGCGACACACATTATTCCATCGTGTGTGTTAGAAATTAAATTTAAAGCGGGATCTCTGTCCGTAAAACTGTAAACGAGTCAATGAATCAGGAGAAATTTGACCGTTCTGAAGTGGAATACTCTTCTTTGACAGATTTATAAATGAATAAATGAACTGTTATGAGGCAAGACAAGAGTTCACTCCCTCAAATGCTACGTGTGTGTGAGGAGCTACATGCGATTTCTTTTGGAGTTTTATAAAGAATGCATTCAAAATGTCATTTAAGATTTTACCTAAACTTAAGAAGGTGGATTTGGTTTCACTTGCATTTGGTGTTTTTCACACATTAGATCAAGTACATCTTAAGTACTGAATCTACTGAACACCACCTTAAAATACTTCATCGTCAAGATCTTCTTCTTTTTAAAAAGACCATGAATTGAAAGAAAGAGGCTGATATTGAGATGATTAACTTCTCCCACAATACTCCTAGACGTCCAATCCCACGTCACAGTGCACAAACTCTGGCCCTATAAAACTAGGGTCAGTTAAGTTCTGTTTTTAAATCTTCCACATCTCCCCACGCTATAAATAATGGAGGTTACAACACTTTTCACAATCATTAAGTGATTCACAGTCAATACTTATACAAACCTCTATCTCTCGTTACTTATATTAGCCATGTCTCCCAAATGTCCTTGAAGCACCAAGACTGCCTGTTATTTAAGCGTTAATTTGGAGCAAAGCTATCATCTTATATTGCCAAGTGTTACTGTTCACTTCAAAAAGGATCCATTTAAGTCCCCAGTAGAGATGCAGATGAAAGTGTGAGAGATTTGAGGACATGATGAGGAAAACGGATGCAGCTCATTCTAATGAAACAAACAATCTTAGAGCAACAAAGTTTGCATTTTTGGTTAAAATTAACCCCGTTTCAGAAAAAACAAACCCTCTAACATGTTGCTTTAAAATGTAATACTTTGACATTTACCAGACGCTTTAATGCAGAGCAACTTAAGAACAAATCAGGTTGTTAAAGACAGAGTGAGAAGACGCCAATGTTAGAACCTGTGGCCCTTCTGGTTAAGAGATGACCGTAATCCCGAGGCCATCCTGTTACCTGCAATTACATGATCACGTGCAGGGAAGAAACACTACTGCAGATGTCAGAGGGGGAGTTTTCAGGATCCCATGCATAATTTGCTGCACATTCTAGGAGACAGGAGCAGCTTCCGTGTTTTGGTTTAAAAGAATAAAAAAAATTCTCGGCCTGCTGCGAGCACGGTGTAGACGCACATCCCAGCTTCTCTGCAACAACATGCAGGCTCTCACACACACACCAGTACAAGTACCACGCAGGTGTGTGCATGCATGCAAGAGCACAATCACACGAAACACTCGCCCTTTTTCTAAAGAGGCTCCCTGATTTGAACACTGGTGGTCTTTATTCCTTCAGACTCCTGCACCCACTTTTTCATCTCCCGGTTTCTCTCACTCCTGTCCGAAGCCTTCTGTCTCCTCGATGGCAAACATCAGCTTCTCCTTCAGTTGCTCGTAGCTTTTGTAAGGTGGCAAGTCCAGTCTGTTGAAGCTGGGAAAGTAAAATAACAAACAAACTGCATTTTAGCTCAACATTGGACTGATTGTCCTAAAGTGTTTATTTAATTGAAGATCTTTAGAAACAGCTGAATGAGCATCGAACAAGACTCTAATTTGACCCGCAAAGAACTAAATCCTCTCTATACCCATAAATTCTTGTGCTATGAGGTCTTCTCCTGCATAGATATAGAAAAGTAGATATTGCATTCACAATTAGATTGACCGTGCGCCATATTGGGGAGGTCAAGATCCGCCAGTGAACAAATACAATGTGCACTGATTTCACTACAAAACTAACTTGTTTAACTTTTAACCGATTTTCATGAAATTTAGTTTGTTATAAACGTTAGAAACTGAACTAGACAGTATTTACTTAATTCAGTTAGGGGCAATCTAATCAGCTCTATGCCAAAAACATTAATCTTCTGAATAGCCGCAACACTGGGACATGCAGGCGCTGCCCTATGAATAAGCAACATCAAGTGTAAATTATTACGAATTTCAGCTTTTGTGAGTTTCTCTCAAAATTGTAGATTTCTATACATTGTTATAAAAGGCACCTTGTTGCTTTTTATTGTATTAATTATTTACTCAAATAGACAAGACTTTTTTTGTTTCCTAGACTAGGAAGCATTTTATAAATATCTGTATCATATTAGAATGGGCGATGACAGCTTGGGTTTTGATACCAAGTATCAGTTCGGAAAGGAAATCAGTGGTATCACACATCACTAACAAACCAAACTAAAGCAGGAAACACTTCAGCTTCCTGTAATGAGCAGCTACAGACAGGACCTTAGCATATTTAGTAAAGTAACAATGTCACTTCAGGGGTTTTATCAACACAGAGTTAATCTGCTGCAGGTTGAACTCACCATGTGTGACTTCTGGGAAGCCAGTTTTCTTTTCCCACCTTCTCAATGCAGAACTTCTGGGGACCATTGCTTCCTGTAAAGTGAAGCACAGGTGAGTAGGAGCTAGAATGATCGCAGTATTTTAACAAACCGTCATAGGACAAACAGAATCAGATCCCACTGTTACCAAACCGTACCATCTGAGAAACTGCTATAACAACTGAAACTAGCTTTTTAAAAAAAGGCTTGATGTTAGTCGGAGGTTCATCATCTGCTCCGTTTTTAAAGCTGACCAATATTATTGCAACATAATACATTGACTTTCTGAGCCAACATACTTAGGATTAGTTTAATCTTAGACTAATATAAATGTAAACATGTGCTGCTGTAAGTTCTACATAAACAGAAGACAGACCTAATTCAAGAAAAGGTTTGCAGGAAACCAAAACAGAACAAGGCTAAACTGGTCTTGATGCATATTTCATTCGCATTTGAAAATAAAAAAATGCCAACTTTAAATGGTTATATTGGTGTAATTATTACCCATGAGGTCAGCAAAGCCTCCTACAGGCAGGCGACAGGTGCCGGTGACAAACTGCAGCAGCCTCATCCTCTTCTCATTGTCCATCTCCTTTATAAACTGCAGGACAAAGTGATATACTGTTTTAAACACTGAGAGAAAACATACATTAAATTATTTAAGAGTGAATGAAACAGCCCCGTAAGTAAAGGACTATGAGTAGAGAAATACATGTTAAGGAAATATTTTGTTTTTGTACTTTAATACAAAGTGTTTCTTGGATTTTCAGAGAAACCACAATATACGAACCTGAGCTTCTAAGCAACTTGCTACAATTCACACAATGAAATATCAGTCTATATGATTCCTTAGGTTACTTCTTAGGATGGTTGGGTTCATGTTTCTGTACATAACAGTAAAAAAGTACAACAGGTGACTCCTTTTGGTGCACCGACCTGCCAGAACCAGAGGATCTGTTTGCTGCTCCGAGCGTAGTGTCTGTAGATAGTGTTTCTCTGCCAGTCTGTGAGGTCGATCTCCTGCATACCACACAGCATCACCTGTGACAGGAAACAAGTTATTAAGATTAGTACATAAAATATTAAGATTTTTAATATAAAAAGAATCACGCATTTCTCCCGAAAAAGATATTACAGTGACATCAATTAATCTTTATTCAACACAAAGTTCACACGAATGATGAATTACAGTTCATCCATACCTCGAGCTCTTTAGCGTCAAAGTACTGCAGGTACTGCTGAGGGAGAACCTCGTTGAAGCCTTCAAAGAAAGCCTGTGTCTGCTCCTCCACGCCTCTCGACAGCCTCCACTCTGCTACCAGCCTGCAGGGGGAGACAGAAACACACACACACAGACATTAAACTCCACCTCATTAAACTCAAAAACCAACCAGACACAATCTACTGTGTGAGTTATGAAAATGACTGACTCATATCTTTTAACAAACCCACCTGATGTACTCCTCCTTGTTCTCCTCAGTGACTTGGATGTCTCCTCCTCCTGGTTTCAGCTCATGGGTGGAGATTTCCCCCAGGATCTCTTTGTCAACGGAGAAGAACATCTCCAGACAACACTCCTCAATGTCGTTATCCCTAAAGAGCAGCATTGACAGTTGCAGCACAACTTTAACATCACTGTATGTCATTCATTCATATAACTTGACAAATGGATGTTTGACAGACACGGTAGAGTTGGAGCTTGTCATCAAGAAATAAAAAGTTGCATAAAGATTGTAAGAGCTGATTTGTACAGTGTCCCTGTATTGTGGATGGGTGAGACATGGTGGATGTTGGGTCTGGAACTAGATGATTTCAACTCAATGCAGACCACTGAGTTTTTCCCTAATTTTGACTGAGTTGTTTTCCCGTACTTTCCAAGACTTCCAGATGTTGCTTCTCTGATTAATTACAGATGATTACAGTGATAAATCAATCATCGTCATTACAGCTGAATCAAACTTATGCACGCCTGCACGCATCTGTCTTTACGGTTAAATATTATAGTTCCATAAAGGGGATCTTTACTTCTCACAGTTGGTCTTTAATTGAGCCACCTTCACTGCGAAAATGCCAAACTCTTCCTCTGTAATTCATCAGCTGTCAAGTTTCTGCATGTAATAACCCTGTCGTTGTGAAGTCTGCAAACTTCAGACATGACTTAACAAAAGATTTGCATTTTGTGACTCATGAACACAGATGTCGGATCTATTTCATAATAAAGAACTTGAACCTAATCCCATGTCCTATTGTACAAATTAACCATGAGTGTCACACAGCAGTGGCCTAATAGCAGTTACCTTATGATGTCTATCCAAATGTTACTTGTTACTTGAAAAACTTTAGTTTTATGAAGTGTGTGCATCACAATCAGTCTAATAATGAACTAATATATATATAATAATACAGTGATAAAAAAACAAAGCAAATCCTCTTCTTGGTCTATTTCCCAGTAACAACGGGGAAACACTATAGTTTTAACACTATATCTACACAGTTTAAACTATTTGTGATCAACTGATGTTTCCTTTTTTTTTTCCTTTTATAATATCTGGTTTTAGAAGGTGCTGCAGGCTCCCTTTTAAAAAGGTCATGGAAACTGACTCTCTCCTTAAAGACTACTTCACTTTGTGACTTTGACCTTTAAAATAAAAAAGATCATTGTTATATCTGTAAATTGTCTATTTATTACCAAATCATTTATCAGTAATATAGTTAATATGGGAAAATTATGAATGGATTGCGATTTCTTGATGATTGAATTTATTAAAAACTTTCGGTAAGGAGCACCAGTGCTGCTAGTGGAAAAAGTAAGTCTGGGGAGCTGCCTATCTAATGGTAATCTAAAGCCATCAATCCAGTTTGAATTCTTTTTAATGATTAACTACAGAATAAGAAAGGTGTTAAAGTAGACACCTCTGTAAAAATGCTGTCCACTTGTCTACATGTACTCACTTGATCCACATGAGGGAGTTGTAGAACTCTGGATCTATCGACTCCAGGTCTTTGAGGGCCAAAGGCTTGTTCAGGATACGCTTGTAAAATGGCAGTGAGAAACCAGTGTCGATGAACTTGCCGTGGAAAAGAGCCTGAGGGACAGAAACACATGCAGTTTGAACAGTGTTCACATTTCTTTCACAAGTTGCTGTGCAGGAATATTCTTTTTTGTATGGCACAAAACCCCATAATAATAAAGAGGAATCAACATATTGAAAAATGACAAACCATGGCGATGAAGCGTCCTATGAACTTGAAATACTTGAGATGGTCAGGGTTGATGTAGGAGGCCGGGTTGATCTGAAGACAGTAGTTATCTTTACCGGCATATTCGAACAGGCAGTACATGGGGTTCAAAACCTCATGGGACAGCAGGAAGAACCACTCCCTGTAAGAGAGGACGCCACAGAAATGTTAAAAGGACAGTACCATGTAGAGGACTAGCTAACTGCTGGCTAACATATTACACAGTGGGGAGCCTTCTGACACTGCAGAGGCATCTTAGAAACAGCCAAAATAAAGACAGACATCAAGAACATCTCTAACAACTTGGTTTGCCTCTTTTCTGAAAATAGAGTAAATCTAATACATTATATGCAACCAATTATGTTGGTTGCATATAATGCCATATTCTAACTTACCTGGCGACACCTCCGTAGTCGAGGCCTTCTTCTCCAGGGAAGATGATCCACAGTCTCCTTCGCAGATCTTGAGCGTTGAAGCTCATTATCTAAAACAGAGAAGATGTATTGATGGATTCAAGGGGTAATCACTGTATTACACAGTAGTAACAGAGTGCACTGGGGAAATCAGAGTTTTTCTTAACTGCTTCCCTGTGTATCCACCGCTCCCTAGTAGAGCATCACATTACTGGTACCTACATAAATCTCTGTTACAGCCCCTTTGTGAGTGAGTTTGATAAATGAGAGCTGAGAATTGGCATCTGTAAACTGTGGACATGAGAATTGTTCACCCCATTTTGAGAATTATGATTTTCTTTCAGCATTTGTGCCAGAGCAACTGAGAAAAACTGGTGGTGCAGTAGTAGTAGCAGTAGGGGAAGTGTAATATCAGATATTATAGACCTTCCCTTAGTACATTAAATTAATAAAACAAAGCTTTATACACTGCTGTTAAAACATGGGTAAACTAAAGTTTGCATCATTTCAAACATATTTACACTTCTGAAGATCATCAGACACTCCACTGTGGATTATATTTAGGAGGTTTATACACCGATTTTAGTTTCCACTAGAAAAAAGTAACGTCCAAAACAACAGGACTTCAGCTGGAGGCGGCGTAGGTGAGCATATCTTCTCAATGGCAAATGGGACAATGGTCTGAGTGTAAAAACACATTTTCTCACAGTTCAGTGAGCTCTGGTGACAAATACCTGTTGGAAGGAGTCCTCAAACAGGGTTTTTCTGGATACGTTGATCTTGATGTGTTGAGGCATCGACAGTTGCTGGAGAAAAAGGGAAAATGTCAGAAGCACTTGGGGAGCGAATGCGCTTTCAGCACGACAACACCTGCCAGATCATGAGTCATTCGAAATTCAACACAAACACATATTATATATTGGTTAATATGATGACAATGACAACAAAGACAAATTCTTTTACTGAGAAGTTAAAGACTTAATGATAATCAATGAGCTATATACTGGCCGATTAAACCGTGCTCAAATTGTATTATTATCTTTAAATGCTGGTCCTTGACTGCACTGTGAGACATGTCCACCAATGACGGTGGATTCAGAGTCAATGATTCAAAGCTACTACGACCGAAGACCATCTCAAAAATAATGTTGTATTGTTTGTTTTTTTTTTAAATATATTTTTGGCCTCTTCGTGGCTTTTAGTGACAGGAAGGGGGGAGAAAGAAGGGGGGATGACATTCAGAAAAGGGCAACAAGTTGGACACAGCCTCTGTACATGGGGTGCATGCTCTACCAACTGAGCTACTGGGGCACCCCATCATGTAGTCTTCTGACTGATAGGAATACAACCTGAAATGATGCATCAAAGCACTGTGATTCATCTTACTGACATGCCTCAAAGTTTATACTTGATATCGATTGCAATCAAGACTCTATTAGACCCTGTGCTCTGATATGACTCTCACCTGGCACCAAAATCTGAAGTACTGTACTTTGGCCTTGAAGTCTCGAACGTAGGTGATCTGAGGTCCGTTTTCACTGCCAGGGAAAAAAAGGAGAGACAGACTTACTATGTTTTAATATTCTAAAGTGCTACTTAGAAAATGATGGCATGCTAACATTCTCAACTTAAACTGTGAACATGGTAACCAGCTACCTTTGATGTGAATATCTTCATAAGGGTTTAAGTTTAAGGTTATTTGGCCAGTATGTCAAAGCTCCTGTCAGTTCACACCGTCACATTCTTACCCTCATTAACCAAACTGGTTTTTCCACCACTGGGACCAAGCCGTAGTCATTACTCTCAGTCTTGTTATGCTAAAAAGTTATTATCATGAATCAACTAAGGTGCTTCCTCTATGAGAAGACAACAGGTGACATTAGTCACATCAAGATTATGCGTCATAGGTTCTAAAAATAGAGAGGGATTTCAGAGGCAGCAACACATTTAGCTAAATAAATCAGCACAAACAGAACTATCTGGTGTAATAGCACTATTTGGTGAAGTGTGTCAAATATAAACTAAATTCAGAAATAAGTTGGGCTGATAAAAGATTTGAAAAAAATAAACATCACATTCCTAGTATGATCAAGTAAATATTTTTGTCTTAATACCAGTCCTATGACGTCACGTTAATTAGTTTATTCAGAACGTTATGACACCAGCACTTTCCTCTGGCGGGAAACACACGTCACACATTCATTGCTGGAATGCAGAGGTGGACTGGAAAGACTGAAGCGAGAAGCTTACTGACAGTGACCCCAAGCATCATGTATCCAAGGTGTAACAGCTACAAAGAACCTACTAGTACGCACTTTTTACTCTTTGTTTCTATAAAGTTGCTCATCTAAACAGAAAATTCTTTCCATAATCCACAATGCTCATTCAATAAACCTAGTTATTTAATGACACACTGTTGTACCCACTTCCTCTAAACCTGCTTCATCTGCTAAAACCAGTCAGTGATTTCCTAATTTCTCAGTTGGAAAACAAGAATATAAAAATAAATGATGGTGCTTTGAGAAGGCGTTTGCTGTTGCACAGGTATAATTTCTAAAGGTGTTGTACTTAGGGATGTGTGCTGGCACCCAGTATTAAACAGGCCCTGGGGCTAACCCAAGCCTTGTTACAGTAAGAGCAAATAAAACCTGTGAGTGAGTCAAATTATTAAACTGGCAAAGTCTTGTAAACTGCAGCTTGCTGAGACAGCCACCTCCTCCCTCTACCAGCACTACCTGCAGGCAGTGAGTCACCTCAGCAGAGGGAGGAGGACTGATACCGACTGGTGTCTGTGTAATTCTTTCCATCTAAACTTCACTCAGTATTTTAATGTCAGGAATATTATTTATTTTAGTCACATTTCAGATTTGTTTCAAATGAGATATAATTGAGTTTATTTTGCTGTTGTAAAAGTTATTGTTGCTGCTCTAGAAACAATATTTAGTTATATTTAAAAATTAACTCTGTTCTGAATTCCTTTATTATATGTTTTAAAAGCATTAAGTTATGAAAAGGATATTGAGAACTGAAAAAGTTCCGATCAATAAAAAAACTGAAACAATGAGCAGTATCAATCAGAGTCGTAGTATTAATAACATCCTAAACATACCCATTCCTACACTTACTAGATCCAAAAAAGTAGTATTATTTCTGTGTTCGGTATGGTAACACACTATCTCTTCATGAGTAGTTGATTGTCTGCCCTAGTTATTGAGCTTCATTCTGTCTGATAAATCCAAACACTGTGGTTAGAAGCTGTAATGAAAAAGTGTTGATTTCTCTAAAATCTGCTGATTATGGAACAATGGCCAATAGATACCCGATTACCTGATCCCTCTTGATGTAACTAGGTTATATTATGTGATTCTCAAGACTCAAGACTTTGATGCAGAAGTAAACAAAATGGTGGAGGACGTACAGTGAGGATTTTCCAGTGCGAGGGTCAATGTAGGTGGTCGTTCTCCTGTTGTGATCTACGAAGTAGGGGATACCATCTACAGTGAACCTCATCTCCCAGCCCTCTGGAAGTGGCTTGTCATTCAGCAACCTAAAGCATGAGATTACATCAACATTTAGTGATGGATTATTTCAGGAGAAGCTAAAAAGACTATGCAAACACACACACACAAACTGACCCCTGTGTTCGCGGGTCCTCCCACTGTGTTGCCCGTGTTGGGTGATGTACAAAATAAACTCTGCCATTTGTGTCCGTTCTTTTCTCTGAAACAGGAACAATCAGTCGATTATTCATTAAAACATTACTTGAATACACTCATAAAAAATTGGAAGGTACCCACATGTCAAATTTAAAACTTCCTTTATCTTATTTATTTGAGAAATTTGAGATTTGTTGTGATTCTCTAATTTCCCATTACCCAACTGTAATAGCCTCAATCTATATATTTAGGCCTCTATGAGATATCATCCCATTTCTGTCATACATTTGCTGTTTTTTACCATTTTAAGTGAGAGAGTATCTACAGTATTTAAGTGTTGCACCAGCTTTGTGCACGTTCTCTCCTACAGTAAGTTAGGGTGTAAAACTGACACTACAGGCTTAGTAACTTATAGTTGGTTTGTAACTAAATCAGCTACATAAATTGGCTGCACCACGATTACTTTGTGCAACTAGTTTGGATGTGAGGTCATCTACTGTATAAGACAAGTGATCAATCAATTATCAAAAGGTCCATCATCATAAAAACTGTGCATATTACCTAATAGTTATCGTAGCAAATCGCAATAAGTTATGACATTGAAATATCATAATCATAAAGTAGGTCTCTACTGGATTACTGTGTTGCAAAAAAGCATGCAATTAATGAATTGTGTGCAGAAAAACTGCTGTTTTACCATTAGTGTTTTTCCATGGTGAAATCCACTTTTGATTTAGTAACACAAAAATCACACCTTAATAATTTTACATTATACCTATGCTAAGTTTGAACTCACACACAGCTGTTGCAACAGGCCGACATTCAGAAAAGTTTGTGAGCCAACGTTTTTAAAGGAATTCAGCTACAACTCTGTTGTTGGACGTTACTTATCTAAAACAAACTTCTTTATTAAGTTCTTAAAGGGAAAGTTATGTGGAGTAATTAAACACACATTAGCAGGATGGAATAAAGCCTGTGTGTTTAATGTTAAAAGTCTTAAAGATCTTACCCCATCCATGCGGCAGAGGACCGAGAGGATCAAACTCCTTATTCTGAGTAGCTGCGGGCTGGTCTTGTACCTACACAGCAGAGAATCAGAGGAATTCATATGAATCAAAAAGCATGAAGAGGACAAAAACAGCGTTTGTTGTGTCTTTTTTGATATACAAACAAAAGAAGGGAGTTACTTCAGTTTAACGGGACATATTATGAAGGAAGACTCGTGTAAATACAAATATCAGATAAAACCAAAATAACATCTTTAATCCAATTGGTTGTTAACATTTAACATTTATGTCACAAATATAAACACGTGCAGCAGATTATGTAAATACTTTAACGATAAATTGCTTATTAACAGTGTGTATTGATCAATGTATTGAAGTGACAACATCACACAAAGATTTTCAACTTGCAAAACTCACTTTTCATTGGGAAATGTTTTAATTTCTTATGATGGTGACGTCCTTCTCTTTCGTCACACACAGGACAACCAAAATGCTGTTCCAGGCAATAATAGTCACCGTATTCTGGTTTATTAACGCCCACATTACCACACAGTTTCACTTTACAAAGAGGAAGTCTTACCCCGAATATGAACCTCTGGTTGAACTGCTGCATGGCGCCCTGTAGCTGGCTGCGCTGGTGCTGCCACTGCTCGTAGTTCCGCACCGTCTCCATTGTGGGGCGCTGCCACGTGGTGGTTCGCGTGATGTGGTCGACAAAGTAGACCCGCCCCATCTGGTCAACACGACGCTCCCACCTAGAGATGAATGAAATGAAAGAAGACAATGGGAAAATGAAAAAAAATGTGAATACAGGTCAACTTAAACGTCTCACAGTGATTTATTCTCTTATTGTTCTAAATGTAGCACTTTTCTGCATAATTGATGATGTTTGATGTACTTGCACTACGCAGTTGTTGGCAAGGTTGAATGCACTTAGTTTAAATGGCTTTGGATAAAAGTGTCAGCTAAATTAATTGAACGTAATGTAGATAACATAATCAGGAACTTAATACTGGACATGAGCCAGTATTCTGGTAATCAATGTAAAAACTATCTGTATCTAAGAAGAGAGAGATAAAAAGGGGAGGAGTTTTTACCCAGCAGGCAGTGGTTCGGGGCGCTCCCACGTTGTTCTCTTTTCCACGTGGTCGACGAAATACACCCTGCCGTTCTGATCCACCCTCTGCTCCCACCTGGATAATAAAACGGCAGTAAAAAGGACAGCATTAGGTAATGGTGCACAGCTCTGACCAGTTAGGTTATCTTTGGATTTAAAAACAGCTTGAACAACATGAGTCACCCTGCTACGAAAGCAGAAAATAACCAGTGAAGGTCACAATGTTGTCGTATTGACGACACTAAAACAGCAGCAATTATGGTGATGATAATGGAGCGAGTTGGTCACAACCACAGTAAAAATGTTAAAATGCCTTAAGTGACAAACAAACAGAAGTAATCAAAATTCTGGGGTATAATCAATCCCTTCCTGTCAATAATGCTATGCTGTGTGTGGTTGTGTTACTCTTCGTTCACGTTTGTCACTTGAGCCTGCAAACATACAGTAACTGCTTTGTGTTTGTTTTAAAATGTTTCTTCAGGGTTTCAGTGAAGGTTCGATGTGAAATCTAAACCAAACCAAACCAAACCAACCAGTAATCCCACTTCATGTTTTCTCTGCTCTCACACATCCTTGTGTGCTTAAAATGCACACACATCCATTTATCTGTATATCGCTTCAGGACTTAATAAATCACTAAACTCTCCCTCACTGCTGTAATTTGCTGGGCTGCAGTAAAGGTTATTCCGGACTTTTTACTCAAAGATGACCCAATTTCTTTGCAATACATTAATCCTGGCGAAGCTTTTAATCAATCTTTTTCTTCTTGAACTTTCTGTTGAAGAGGTTCGTGTCTTGTTCTGTTTCTTTGTTCATCACACAAAGGAGCAAAACATATAACCAGCCTTTTGGCTTGCTGAGCACGACTATGAAAGATCACATAACATTTGTCAGTCTTTCATGTTAAAGACACATTAACTTTTTGAATATTCTTTAACCAAAACCAGAACCATAAGTTCTTCTGCAAAAACAACAAAGTGAGAGCTGACCCAGGCGGCAACGGTCCAGCACTGACAGCAGGGACCCTGGGAGTGACAGCAGGGGTGACGCTGCTGGCTGGCTGTCTGGTTGCTGCAGCTCCAGAGGCTGAGGCTGAGGCTGAGGCTGAGGCTGCGACTGAGGCTGTGGCTGCGGCTGAGGCTGAGGCCGATGCCGAGGCAGAGGCAGAGGCAGAGGCTGAGGCTGAGGTGGAGTTCCTGTCTGAGCCGGTCGATGGACTTGAGTCCGGAGCTGGTGAGGGTCCTGAGGCCGGCGTTCGCACCGGTGTATCAGAGCCTGACTGACCATCGCTGCCATCAGCTGGTGCAGAGCCGTTGCTGGAAGATGCTAAGGAGATAATGAGACATCACAGAGTTAGATCGTATTGTTTCTAATCAAGGTGAGACAGCTTTGCAGCTCGAGATGGCAAAGGTACAACAGTAGACTTAATAAAATATCTTTTCTTTTTCATATTTTACCGTAATCATAATTTCTGTTCTTCACTGTTGCCTTATGTGAATATGGCTAGTAGTAAGTAAAGCGGTTGTACAAAAAAAAAGTCAGTGTGTGAGAGCTCTATGGTAAATGTTTGACAGTGATTAGATTGCGACAGTCTGTAGAGAGAAGAGCACTTGACCTTTCCCTTTCTTTCTTAGTTGAAAAGTGTCTAGAACAGATCCTTCCTTAAGTAAATGTCTGACCTGGTGAAGAGGTGGGTCTGCGGGGGGTTGGAGGAGGAGGTCTGGAGGGTCTGGGTGGTCGAAGAGGCCTAGATGACACCGAGGGAGACCCTGTGCTGTTCGTTGTCTTCCGCCCACTGGGAGAAGACCTGTGCTCTACACCATCCACAGCTGGAGAGTTGTCTCGACTCCGCCTGTAAACAAGGAGGGTTGATGAAGATTAATAAATCAGAAAAAAAATAGAAATGTGAAACTTGTGAAACTCGACTGATAGTGGGAATAGATACTTCACCTTATGACATGATCCCCATTTGGTTGTGATTCCCCATTCGATTTACCTGAAGTAAGACACACAACACAAATGAGGCTTGTTTTGTGTTCACACAATAAAATCTTGTGTGCTGGGCAATATATTGATAGTAAATCCTTATTGTGATATGACACTCTTAGATTTTAGATTTAGTTATATATCAGAGATTTCAAAATACCAAAATATTTATTGTGTATCATGATCTAGCCTAAAAATATTGTGATACTATTTTAAGGCCGTATCACCAAGTCCTTTATCTCAGTGTAATAAACCATAATGATACTAATACAACAGTTTTGCTTGATTATCTCACATTACTGAACTGAAAGGAAGTAAAAAATGGTTCTGACAGAATGAAAAATATTTATAAATGTGTTCATATCCTGTTTTCTCATCATTTATTTTTAACCAGACAAAGGCGGTAGTTTTTACGGTAGTCAACAGTCATACTGGTTTGCATGCATCCAGCTTGTGGCTCAGTTTCGACTCACTATGATTCTCGGCCTCGGCTGTGGCGAACATCTCTGGGTCGACTGTCATGCCGTCCAGGCAGACAGACAAATCTCCCACCACATCTGACTGGTCTCTGTCCGCACACAGCTGTAAGGTCTGCACCACCTCAGAGACTACAGCCAGACAACAAAAATAAAAGAGGTAAGACAATGACAACTGAAATATATCTTCTGCTGTTAATGACATAGGCATACCTTGAGCCAATCAGTGATAGGATGCATTGACCCTTTAAAGTTCCTCAAAGTAAAACCAGTGATATACAGCAGGAATACTAAAAAGACTATTAATATCAAGAAATAACTTCAAAATGTCTGTTTTATTGCCAAATACCAAGTGTATTGAAAATTTCCAGTATCACCGTTCCATAGCCATATTAGTAGTCTTTTCCTTGGCTTAGTGTAGACATTACAGTTTAAATTAAGATAAATTATCTAAATGAATGAGAGGAACACGGCAACACTGTTCGATCAGCTGTTCCTGTTCAGGCTAAATGTTGCCGTTTTGCTCAGATAATCATGGGCTCAAACATGAAATCAAATCTCTGAGTCACTGAAATTACAAACTTATGGAGATCAGAGTGTATTATCCTGCTCTGACATGGAACGTCAATCAGCTCATGCCATGTGATTTGTACCCAGAGTTCTCTGTCATTAGCACTGCTGGACAGGGTCCATGCATAAAAAATGACCAGGCAGGGGAGTGAATGGAGTCTTTGACAAACAAACCAAAGATAAAAATCTACAAGGGAAAAGGGGGGTTGACAAAAACCACCAGCCTGCTCCAGAAATGTAGAGTGGACTGCCTCATTGATTTATTTTTTTACTCTAGGATAGTGTGATAATGCACATGTGTAAATGCTTTGAAACAGGGTTGCGTGGTTGTTGATAAAGGACTTGACAGCCCCCAAAAGTTTCTACATTGTGTTTGACTATTGGAACACAGTTGCATCAACATGTACCACATAGATAGCAGATAAGGCTTTGCAAAAACCTCAGATGTGCAGGATGTGATGCATTTTACATTTCTTGCAACTGCAACAGCAGTTTCAAATAATGAACAATGCCCCACCTTCAAAAAGTTTCTTCAACAGGAAAACAAAGAATATACTACCCAAACTATTTGATGAACAAAAACATGCATTGTTTTGCAATCGACCAAGAAAAGGCACCTTACTTCTTTTTTTTTCTATACAGAATAAAGATCATATGAGAAGACATAAACTTTGTCCCCTAAAAAATGTAAATGATTAAATAAATAAATAAAAAATATGTTTAGATTCATTTTAAGTGGCACAAGACTGAGTACTTGCCTGCATATACGCTATTTCATATTGACATTTTAACAATCTGACATGACATCATGTCATCAATCACTGCAGGCTTTTGAGATAATGGTTAATTTAGTAGTCTAGCTATGTCTTGTAGCATTTATCTTAGTTTGGTTTGAAGTGCAGAAGAGTTGGTAGGGGTTTGGTGTTAAGTGTTAACATCTGTGCATGTGTTGGTAAAGACTGTGGGTTGAAACTAGCCCCCAATCATCCAGGAGGTATGTTTGCCTGATTACACATCTCTAACAGAACACCAAGTGTGTCTATGTCAATTAAATCTACAATTTTTGGAGAACAGATGCACACACACACACACACACAGGACATCCTGAGAGAGCTGGCACATATTGTGAAAGAAACAAAGAAAATATTCATAGCATGTAGTGAAACAGGAAGGGAAAAGCATACGCATAACAGCTGTGTGTTTCATTGTGTCTTTGTATCATATACTCACTCTTCATGTCGTTAGTCTTGAGCGTGTCACTGACGTCCAGTGTGGCCATACCCAACATCACGTCTGACTTCAGGGTCTGGTGGCTCCACACGCGAAACACCAGTTTGCTGAATGGAGTCACAATCCTGTCGAAACAAACAGTTCAGTTGGAAGATGCAATGCATTGATACTATTGAAGGGGAAAAGGAGCCGTGCTTTGCTCTTGTCTACTGAGAATCTGCTTTTAGAAAGCCCACCAAGGTCTAACTATCAGGAATTAACTGACATCTCATTGATCACAGTTTTTCACTGAGCTTTATCTACACTTTTCTGGCAAGAAACTGGTAATCTAAGGTAGCTTGATGTCACAGCTGTCACCACCTGACATCTCCATCCATTAATGAGTGTTTGGTTAAAATGATATTGTGAAACCAAGCAGTGTAACAGATAGCAACAAGGACAAAAAATTACTTCAACTTCAGCAGCTGTGAGCAGCGACAGTCTGGTTGTGAAAGCACCACAGACAATAAAGTTCAGAAGCTATTCGGGGACAACGAGTGTCTATAACCATCACTATGACAGTTGTTTAGCTAGCACCCTCAGCGCCCCCAAGAAAAAAAACATTTGTGGACAGATGGACTCAGGTCCCATTACATCCCATAGTAAACTCTTGTTATGTAATAACTCTGCCCCCCATGGGTCCAGGGGGGGCTGTAGGAGAGCTCTATTTTAAGAGAGATCGTGGACAGGCTAAAATTAAGAGGACATCTGATGTGTGAATATGTTGCACTGCAGGGAGTGCACCAAGTGTACAGCATATGTTTAGAAACAGGATTCCTGTAAGTGAACCGGACTCACTCCCTCACCTCCATGTGGCATTTTCCTTGTAAGTGCTAACCACAGGGAGATAGCATATCAATTCTTTAAACTGTACACACCATTCTCATGAACTCTGAGTTACTCTAGAGAGAAAATCCTTCCCGTAAACCAAGTCCTGGTGACTCATTCGGAAAGAAACTTGCTGGAGGCAAGACATCTTGATCAAGATCAGATGTTACACCAGCAATTTTACACAATTATAAGGAAGTCTATTTTTGAGTGCTTTTGAGAAACTCCTCAAGGTCTGGACAGTTTAATAAAGAAATTTTGATGTGCAACACCAAATACTATGGTCAGCGAGAACTTTTCAAAAACATTTTCCTATCCCAAAACCAAACATCCAAATAATACACTGATTACTGTAATTACTTGATTCAATCTCTGGGGACGATGAGCAATCTCATGATTAGCCAGAATGGCTTATTACACAAAGACCATCAACAGACTTGTACAAGTGTTTGTACATTGAGTTGAACTGTATTTCACCCAGAAGCACAGGAAATGATCACAATGTGCTGTCTGGTTGTTTCTTTATCAGCTTCCAAACATTTTTAATTATCAACTTAAAGCTGATATAACTGATACAACTATGACTAACCTTCCTTAATCATTTATTGTACTGTATCAATGATGGTCAATTATGGCTGGACACCAAAGGACAGTCATTTTAGTTTGAAAGTGCTACCTAAGACTTTTAACAACAAGTGCAAAGTGCTGATAGTTCTTTTAAACTGAGAGGTAAAACAAAACAATCTGTGTTTGAGTCAAATCTAAGATATGAAACTTTTACAAGAAACAGGGTTGTTTTGAGCTTCCTGGAATACCAGTCTGGTGACATTTAACACAATGGGATCACTAATAATCAGAGTAAGATGTCTACCAAAGCTGAATAAATTTCCTGTAAACATTCAAACATTACAATTCACTCAGTGTCCTGTGTGTCATATCCGAGCATGCAGACGGCAGAACAGAGCAAACATCAGCATTTTAAAAACTATTCAACAAAGGTATGGTTGAAACTAGAGCTGCAACTAACTGATTAGATTTGTTATCAATTCATCTGCAAGTTAGTTTCACTATTAATTGTTCAATTGTTTAGTCTTAATCCTCACGTTTAAGAAGCTTGAACAAGTACATTGTTGGATATTTTTGCTTGAAAAATCACTTATATGATTAATCAATTATCAGAATAGGTGGCAACTAATTTGACAACTTTAATTAATTCAACTTTTTTCAATCAACTAATCCATTATTCAACTAATTGTTGCAGCTCTAGTTAGAAGACAATAATCAAGTATGATTATCAATGTGATCAAATGTCATATGGGTCTGGTAATCCCGGCAAGACTCACACAGTGAGCGGCTGCTTCCATTTGGGGTTGTGGGTGTTGTTGCATTTCTCAGTTTTCTTTGACTGGCCGTCGACCGTCACTTCCACATAGGGACTAGGACCAAACCAGTTTTTCTTGTTCTCTTTTAGTTTTGCTGACAGCACTGAAACAAGGAGATGAGGATAAGGAACAATGCAATATTTCAGGAACAAGGAAATAAAGCACACATTTTTAAATGAAAAGCAGAACAAGGGAACATGACTGCGATGAAATCTGGACTGTACCAGCTGAAATTAAAACCAGTGCAAAATGAATTTTAGCTGACGAGGCAGCAGTAATGACTAACTCAAAATGTCTGGCGTTGCCGTGATGGACAAACATCATCACACAATGAAACACACCCAAGGCAAACTAGACAGTTCTCAGTTCTCTAAGAGCGCAGGTGTTATTAGAGACATTAACAATGGCTCTGTTACATTTAAAAGGTGCAATATGGAAGAATATTCATTGTAAACATCCAAAAAGTAACTAAATTTACAGTTTTGACATTATGATATCTATGTAGTGTATTAGAGGGATATTTAGGCCTACGGAAGTCAGCATGCCAACCAGCTAGCTCCGTTACTAGTGGTGTAAATACCAACCCCTGGTTACCGAGCTTCCAGTCCATACCGCTAGCTGCCCGATTAACTGAGCTGAGCTTCAAACTAAGAATTTTGATATTGACAATATTAGTGAGGTAAGAATACAAACTAATACAATCTTTTCCATAACTGAATAAACACGCTGTTCTCAGAGGAAAATAAGGTCCCCAGAACACTGTTTGAAGCTAGAAAGGTGGCAGGGTCCGCCAAAATATAAACAAAGTAAAACAGTATGAAATTGTATTGTCTCTAAGGTCAGTTTGTTTATTCAGTTTATTCAGTCATGAAAACAAAGAGAGTTTGTTTATGTAGTTTGTGTAGGCAGAAAGAAAATGAATCAATGATGTCTTTTGATTAAAATTCTACATAGTGCACCTTTTAGTACAAATTTGACAGGTGGCCAATTCTTACATATTGCACATTTAACTGTCCAAGTAAGCCATGTGTGACAGTGAGCCAACATGCACATCATCAGGACCCTGATACTGAAGCAGCTAAATGGAATTTAGCAAACCTTCATTTATTATCATAACGTTACGGTAATTATTTGAATTATTTAGTATTATTTATTAATTTAATTCCTTGTTTACAGTATAAAAAAGCCATGTTAATCATGTTCTGAACATATATGACACAACTTTGAATGCAAAATGAGCAAGAAATTAAAAAAAAAAACGCAACAAACACTAGAATCTAACTTTTTTTTTTTTTTTTTACTTGAAACTCTGGCTCACCAATAATTTGTAGCTGTGCCTTCATAGGGTATCCGTTGGAAGTGCCCGGCTTGGTTACTCCACTGGCCATGACATAGGGCTGGGAGGAGGGCCTGTAGCACAGACAACATATGATTAGGGTGATGACAAACTGGTTTCTCACTGCTGCAGATAAGCAACATATACATGAATACACACATCATTTTGATTAATTTGGCCCACAGTATGAAAGACTTAAAAAAATTATACTTCTGTTAACAAGTTTAAAAAAAAAGTGCAACCCTCCCTCAATAATTAAGGACTGCACGTTTAACTAACCCTCCTCAAGGCTTACTAATGCTTATAGTAAATAGGTGAACAATATCGCTCAGGCACAATGAATTTTAAGCTTTATTTCCTTTGACTAGCATCAGTTTTCCTATTAAGTATGGTATGGTTCAGCAGACACATAATACTGACTGTATAACATCAGTCAATCACTACAATAAGAATCTTTATTGGCCACATACAAGCATATTGTCAATGAAACAAGAGCAAGGATAGGGAGAACAGAGTAAGCCAGCCAAACCATCAGCATCAGTGAGGCAACAGTGCTGCCTTAAATTT
Source organism: Pagrus pagrus (assembly GCF_965226575.1). Classification (NCBI taxonomy): domain Eukaryota; kingdom Metazoa; phylum Chordata; class Actinopteri; order Spariformes; family Sparidae; genus Pagrus; species Pagrus pagrus. The sequence goes on from NC_140195.1 coordinate 25,831,998, forward strand.
TACTTATTCAAAAAACAGGAACAAAGTGGTTTACAGTGTAGACTTTTAGGCAAGAGGCATAAAACAAATCATGCTCAATAAAACTAGCTTCTATTGTTGCCAAGAATTACATTATAATCTTCATCTTGCCTGAAATGACCTCATGTGCACTTCCCATATGTACACTTGTTTTGCCTGTATTCATGACATTTGACCGTGCACAATAGCTTTCATCAGTTTCTGTTTGAAGCATGAATAAGTTTCACGCCATGAAATAAAACAGGCTCTCCCTGCTTTTATTCACAGTACAAAAAAAGGCATATGATCTGGTCTCAACCAGGTCAAACATACTGCAACTTACCAAACCTCCATAACAGCCTTCAGCCACATGAAATACTACTAATATTGCACTTAAAATTTATGATGATATCAAATGCACTCAAACATTTCTGCCAAATGGAAAGTCTTACAATGTAATGTAACAACGCTCATCAGGACCATCGATTCTAATAGATGGAGAGACTACATTTTCTTGTTTGCATGTCTTCCCGTCCTATAATCTATCCTCAGCACCAAAAGTATGATGTTGGCGCTTGCATTCAGCAATAAGACGACAGACACACTGTACACATCAAGTCAAATAAGGTTGACAATCTTGTCAGAAGAAGCACTGTCATTTTAGGCAGTAAAAGGAGACAAAGGTCAGGCCTGAAGTCTGTGAAATGCTGCTATCTGCAATTGTCAGCTTCTCATTCTTCCATCTTCAACTTTAAAACACCACCTGTGTCTATCTTCCTGCTCTGTGTCTGAGAGCAAGATACACCTGACTGCAAACACAACCACATAAAGTGTCTACACAACTCAACACAACTGAATGCATACAGGTTACACCCACAGTAGGTGCTGCTCTCTGTAAATATTTAATTTGTGTTGTAGCTTGGACTTCTAACCACCTATCCATCATTATCTTTCACCAGCAGCTAACCACATGTTTTTCCACTTTAGTTTGATTGCCTTCATTTTCCACCAATAAAGAACCACAAACAAGCCACTACAGTATGATAACCTTTGCTTATTCACTGCTCAACAGAGCTCGACCAATATTGGCCTATCACCATAAGTCGGCATATATGTTGCCCATTCCTTTAGTGATTATAATGAAGACAAAGACGCTTGGTTGATTTAGAATTTAAATTCCCAGTGAGGTTTAATGTCTCCAGCAGCTGGTGTGCTTTTGACAATACTGTTTATTGTTAAACTGTAAAATATCTTGCCTTCGTTACATATCTTTGTCACAAGCATGTGATAACTGCATCTGAGGGATCACTGCAAAATATGTGTATATATGGTATCTATCAGCTGTAATAGAAATGTAATTCTAAGACACCCTGGCAACAGGGTTAATAGGTTTGGGGGATACTTTTGCTTATAAAAACAAGGTAACACCAGTCATTTGCTTTACAGAAAAAAACAGACATGCATGATGTGTCAATCACAGGGAAAGTCAAAGAACAGGGACGTGCGAGAGTCAGGTCCTGTGATCTTTCCTAGAATCCGGTCCGTTACCACGATGCATCGCTGAATAATGCATGTTCCCCCGTCTATCTCGTCCAGTATGCACATGGCAAAGCAGGAGAAAGTGAGGAGCTCCTGGGTAAACTTTCACTTTGGCTACTGCTTTAGTCTCTGTCAATAATTAATTGCAACTGCTGACTTTGCAGCCTTGCAAGCAGGCTGAACATGTTTTGCAGAAGAGGGTCCTCGCTGCATATTAAACTCTACAATGACCTGCCATTGACTTTTTTTTTAACCAGCTAAATAACATCATCGACTTCAGGCATTTGAAAGTGAGTTTGAGCTCATATGGTACCATTTCCTCAGCAATAGAGCTCTGAGTATGTTCTCTTATAAGGTGTGTTGTGCACCTGAACCCCTCTAAAGATCAGCTAAATCTCAAAAATCATCAGCCACACTTGTATTCTCTGAACTGTTAAATATTTGGACTGGTTGCCTCATTGAGGTAAACTGTTTACACCATGACTAAGTGTAAAAAACAACAGTGCATATCGCTCAAACACAACTTCATGATGATCAACTTGATTAGAAGATAAAGGGACAAACAGGTTGTTCTATCATGATGCTTAGAGGAAACACAACTCAAGAGTCTCACATCTAACTCATGTTAATCACTGTCCATACTCAGGGAAGTACCTCATTCTATATAATATTCAAATATAATGGGTTGTTTTCTACTTTGAAATATAAAATAGCACATATTTCCTGATTTACTGAAAATATGATGTGATCACTAACCAGGTCTCCAATGAAAATTAGAGGTGGACCAATTAACGGCCCTGGTCAATTGTTGGGGCCGATATTCAGCAATTTCAGATTAACTGTATCTGTGATTTTTCTGTCAGATTGCCGATAAAATAATCTAATTAAAAAATGTGCTACCTTGGCTCTGATGCAGCATCCTCTCGCAACAATATCTGATGGGTAACACGTCACAATTAATAGCCTATAAACACTACATGATCTGAATCTGCAAAGTAACTAATAACTAAATGTGTCAAATAAAGTGGAAAGGAAAGCATAAAGTAGCCGAAAATGGAAATACTAAGCAAAATACCTCAAAATTGTACTTAAAAACAGTACATGAGTAAATTGTACTTTATGGTTTATTCCATCACTGGTTGTTCGAAATTCTGAGACAAAGAGTTTTTACTGCAAATGAATATCGGTCCCATATATTGATTTTCAATCTCCTTGATTTCAAAAAATCGGTATCAGTATCTGCCCTGAAAAAGCCATATCAGTCGACCCCTAACGAAAGTCAATAGCACGGTTCTTTCACGTTAGCCGATCGTGTTGGTAAACTTGTGATGGGTTATTAAAAGTGAAACCATTTCCCATAACAGCAGAAACAGACAGGAAAACAGCAGCCAACCGCCCTGTTCAGTCACCAGCTTACTAAACATTACACTGCCTATAGATAACAACAGTGGGAGCCGAGGACACAAACCAACACAACCTTGCCAAGTAGCAGATGACTAACAACTGTGACAAAAATATCATTGTCTCTCTCCTTCTTTGTCTCTGTTACTCCCACATAACTGCAATTATCCAAGCAGACAGAAGTATGCAGTCAGAACTGCGGCAGGTCGGGAACACAGGAAAGAAGGAAACATGGTTTTCCATAACAGCATTACGACGTTTCAAATACCAGCTCGGTGTTTCTTACAACCGGTGCACTCAACTCGCGCGAAGAAACAGTACTTAATACTACTTTGCGGCTTAATGTATAAATTGTACGACACGTCGCACTAAGGAGTGGCTGAGTATCATATTTTGTGTCCTACAAAGCTTGCAACTTTACCAAAGAACGCGGACATTAAAACAGCCAAATACTGAATGGAGTTTGGCGTACTGTCCTCTGTATATGAGAAGACGTAGCTCAGCAAAACAACTCCAACCACTTCAATTCTAACTGCGCCAGCCTGCATGTGCATTAGTTACAGACAACAATCACCGAGGTAGCTTAGCTAAGCATTATCCTTCAACATTCCCTTTCAGATATGCTAAGCTAACAAATGTTGGTTAAGATTACATAATTTTATCCAACTAGAACTGGATAACGAGCTAACGCTAACTCAAGTTAGCCGTACAGTGAGGAACAGTATGTCCTGGCTAGCTAATATACCGCACTGACGCTTAACAGTGTGTATGTTTACAGTGGCGGTGTGGTCACCGGAGTTGCTGAGTACGTGTTGAATGTCAGCTGGCCGCCGGTTCTGACAGCCTGCTGCCATCCCAGCCCGGCTAGCTGCTAGCATACTAGCTCGTGTCATCATCATGGCTGGCTGGAAATTCCAAAGTCCGAAAGGCCATGAAAAAACAAATAAGTGATGTTGCTGTCTGCTTCTACCGCTTACCAGGATCAGAAGGGAGGCTGTAAAATCAGGCTGGTAACGCTGCAGTGAACTCCCAGCCCTCGGTCTGCAGGATGTTTAGGTTTCAGTCGGGGCTTCACTTCAAGGAAGAAGAAACTTCCACCATCTTCGTAAGCTGACGTCACGTGACCGAAACAAGGTGGGGCGCACGCTTCTGCCCCGTTGCGCTGTGATTGGACCAGAGTTGGACCAGGATGGACCAATGGACGGCCAGTAAACATGGTGATGCGTTTATGGTCCAATTCAAGTGGCAAGGAAGCTTTTTGCGGTAGAAGGTATTTGTATTAAAGATGTTGTATCATATCTGGGCATTAAGATATGCCATAATCAAGAACAAAGGGTTGACTTGAATTTTAATCCACTGATTGAAAAAAAAAAAGTGTGATATGTGGCTATTAAGAGATTTGTCAATCAGTGGACAAATCTTGTTATCTAAAAGTGAAGGGTTATCTCGGCTGGTCTATACAGCTATGGTATGGTATAAAATGTTCAACTTTATATGGAAAAATAAGCCCCACCAATTAAAACGAACAGTGCTGTGCAACTCATACTGTCAAAGGGGCTTACATGCATTGGACTTTAATACATCTAACACAATTTTTTAAATAAACTGGATGAAGAGATATTTGCAGGGAAAAAGTAAATTATGGTACATTATACCAGAACTTATTTTCAAGAAGATCGGGGGATTGAATTTCTTTTAAACTGTTATTATAGTGTTGATAAACTTCCTGTCAATCTGGCAAGTTTTCACAAACAAGCCTTACTTTCTTGGATGTTAGTCCACAAACATAATTTTTCACCACACAAGTGTCTGATCTGGAATAATCAAAATATTCAATACAAGAACAAATCTTTGTTTTTTCAAGAGATGGTTTGACGAAAATATCTTGTTTGTGACACAGTTATTGAATGAAAATGGACTACACAGAGTTTCTAAAAATATATGCAATTCCTATTACACCTAAAGAATTTGCCATTGTATTTGACACTATACCTGCGGAACTGTTGATGTTATCGCAAGGAGATAGTAGACCACAGCTAAATGTACACTTTGAGGCAAATTTAATGTTAGATGCTATAAATTTAACAGACAAAAATTGCACCAATAGACATGTAAGGAAACTTTGCCAAGAAATTATAACCCCATCAGCTAAACTACTCTGGAACTCAAAATTCATAGACATAAACTGGAACTCAGTGTGGACTTCAAGCAGCAGATACTGTGTCACAAACAAGATAAAGGAAGTTTCTTTTAAGATCATACATTCAATTCATCCTGTCAATCAGGCCATCTCCAGATATAAAGATGTTAATGTCAACCGTACTTTTTGTGAACAGGAGGAGGAAAATATTTGTCATCTTTTTTTTGAATGTCGTTATACTTATTTGTTTTGGATGGAACTGGAAAACATGTTTGAATCTTTGACAGGCATTACGCTTCAACTGTTTTTGTTGAATCTTTTTATTTTACAAGGAAAATATTACATCCATAAATGCAAATGGTCATCCACAAAAACAAATTTTTATGAATTTAAAATAGAAACCAGATATTACATGAACCACTTAAAAATATGAATCACAGAAAATCTATAAGAACCTTGGAATATTATAAATTATTAAAAACAATTATATGATTTGCTAATACCCCTATCTATGTATATATTTGTATATATGTATATATATATATTTTGTTGTTGTTGTTTGTTTATTGTCTGTTTATTGTATGAATGTATATATGTTTGTTTATGTGTGTAATAAAAAAAAATATATATATATATTTTTTTTTAAAAAGAGGAAGGTTTTTGTGGGGGCTGGGCAAGATGGCAGCCAGCACATACGCTTCGCTGTGAACTCCTCCAAGTTTTGGGCACCATTTGCTCTATAAACTAAGGTAAACTTAACGGAACATCACTTTCAAGAACTGGTATGTAAGGAAAAGGACAATATAAGAACTAAAGTCTAACTTATTATCGATTTTGGGAAGATACAGAGACTTTCTTTTCTCCCTCTTCTTTGAGCTAACGCAAACGGGCTAACTAGCCAAACGCTAAGACAACATTACAAAACGAGTGAAAGAAAAAAAGGGGAACATTTTGATGGACTGCAATTATGCTTTCCTTTACCTGATACTCCTCTCTCAAGCCCTAACTCCAAGAAAACATGCTCAAGAGATAACGATGAGGTATCCAATGCAGACATACTAAAAGCTGTCCAACACTTCAAGCTATGGTCTACGATCTGAGAAAGATTTGAAAAAAGCATCCCCCACACACACACCCCTCCCCTCTGTGCTCCTTCCCCTCCGAGCTCGTATCGCTCTCCCCTCGGGGCCTCCCGCGACACACCCCCTCCCGCAACACGCACCAAGAGCAACAAGGCGGCCGGCAGAAACCAAATGCAGCCCAGCTTTGAATGCAGAGTAACGATGTCGGATTCACAGGTAAAGTTATGACAATGCACGTTGAAACTCACGTAAATCTTGTAAGTCATTACAATGACCATAACTAAGCTCCACAGCCAAGCTAGCGTAACGTCATTAGCATGTTACAGCTACATTACGTTACAGCTAGGTAATAAGTTACTATTTATCAACAGTTAGGTTAGCCACTTCTAAAAGTTATTGAGGGCCAAGAGAACAGATGCTGCCGTCAGCTTTAATCACAACGATGGCTTCCACATTGTGGCTGAAAAATAAACCTGTGTGAGTCTCGGACCAGCTGTGTCCCAGCTGTTGCCTGAGTAGCACCAGACAACGTGTCCGTAAACTGTAATCTCTTGGTTATGACAGATAAGACACACAAATACACACATCGTAAAGCCTATATGCTAATCCATCATATTGATTTAGCAAAGGCTTCGTTGAAAACAAATGGACAAGACCAGGAGGAGGGTTAGCAAAACAGTTGAGTAGTGACCGGGCGAGAGGTTGTTATGGAGAAATAAATCCGGACAAATAAAATAAAAATCCGGAAATAAATCCGTTTCTTTCATCCATTCATTCATCTTACTTGCATTACTTGCTGCTTCATTTACCTGCCACGAGCAAATAAATAGGCTGATTTGGTGTAAACATGATAGCAATGTTAGCTTGTTGTTAGCTTATAATGCTAGCATAGAGGCTAATGTCTCGTTGAACAAGTAAACAAGTGTTGACAACACTGCGGAGACAGACACCGTCTAATAACACAGAAACAAACTACCGGCAGCTTTCACAGTCATAAGCAGCATCGGCACAAAAGTTATCTGTGTCACAACATCCACAATAAAGACGAGAGATTACCTGCTCAACAGAAACTCCGCTGTATCAGCATCGGGTCCATATCTTCACGGACCTTTCGCCACGTTCAAATGATGACCCAATGTTTATTCCGGTTTGAGCCCTCTTTGTTTCACATCTCCGCTTTGTGTCTTTTCAGTGACAGACTTTCTTTCTTTGACTCTTTGTCGGTGGGGCAAGCAGAGGCAGCTGAACTGCTCAGGGCAAAACAAACCTCTTGTCCGCTTGTAGTTTCAAATGCGGAAGTGTGTCGGGACCAGACGTGAGCAGGAGCAGGAGAGTGAGCGAGGATTGGATCGGAAAATTGATCCAATAGGAGCCATGCGGCCCGCATGGCTCCTATTGGTCAATTTCTTTTCAGTTTTACAGGCGCTACAGAGAATGGATTTATTTGGTTCCTTTTACTCTTCGCATTGTGTAGGTCGTACTATTGGGCCATAACCACCATCTAAATAATGTTAATAATAATGACAAATCTTTCAAATCGTAGACCATAGCTTTAACGAGCAGGTTCATATCTCCCGAACAAAAGATAAGCCAAAACACTCAAGAGATTGTGGCTATCAAAGAAAACATCGAAGGTATTGGGGTTCTGCCTCGCCAGAATCACTTTGAGTGCGCTTAAAAGCGTGGTTATTTTCGCCTGTTTTTCAGGCAGTGGGGGTCAACGCGACATGTTGTCCTCTTCTCTCCGTGTCTGTCTGTAGGTGTGCGTTCACGTGTTTGTTTGTGTGTACGCCGGTGCGAAGCTCTGCCCATCGTGAAACAGAGAGCGGAGGAGAAGCGTAGATGCGCGACGATGAAGAAAATGAAATGAAATATCCTCGCTTAAATTAGATGAGTAACATCATTATTTATGAAAAGAACACGGTCCAGACCTGTTCTATAGGAAAAGTGACCTGAAATAACTTCTGTGGTGATTTGGTGATATAAATGAAATTAACTTGACTTTCAGGGGGGGCGCAAAGAAATTAATAAAATACTTAGCAATTTTACCTGGAAAAATAAGAAACACCATCTGAAGAATGAAATTCTCTCGGCATCCAGGAAACAAGGAGGCTTTGAAGTATTAAATTTCAATGATTTAACTAACACTTTCAAAATAAAATGGATTAAGGAATGTCTCAAAACCCCAAACTCAATTTGGTTTTTTATTCCAAATAATATTTTTAAGAAATTAGGTGGTCTACATTTTTTAATCAACTGTAACTTCAATGTTACCAAATTTTGGTAAAAATAAACTAACAAAATACTTGCCGACTTAAAAAAGTAAAACAAAAGAAGTTACATTTGTGTTACCCGACACTGCCCTGCTGCCCTTAGATCCAATGTTCTCCGGCAGCACTAAAAGGCAGCATTACCTGAGATAAACAGACTCCTCAAACGTCACATGATTCGCATGGTATTCAGTTATTAGATAAAGTTAATAGATATACTGCATGTATATTGCTGTTATAGTCTCCTGTATTTTGCTATTTTCTATGTTAAGGTCCAGCTGTCACCAACTACAAACAGCAGGTGGCATTGTTGTACTTCACAGCAAAACTACTATAGGCCTGCTACAGAACATAATATCAATCAGTAATGGTTTTATCTTCACTCATTGACATTGACAGCTCAATAATAATCTAACGATAAAGCATTTCTCATGATAGTTTCATATCCTTTAACTTTTTTTCATTACATTACCATTTACAGAATACAGCAGTTATAATCTTTTTAAAAAAATGCTTTTATTCATGATGATTTAAGCATTTAATCCTTACCGTCAAAATAAAAGCATCGCATTTGTCACACTTGCAAAAAGATTAACTCAACCACAATAGAGGCAATGTGATGATTTATAAGAAATGTTTATTTCTTAGATTTATTTCACGTCATATATTGTCACTCATTAACATCCACGTTCTCTCCTGCCTTCAGCAAATGATCATGACTCCAGTCCGTGCTGATGTCCAATATCCTTGTCCTTAACTGTACAAACTGTACATCAGGGCGGTGTGAAAAGCATTAGTAGTCATAAAGTTTACTAGAATGTGTGGCTTCGTGGCTTCCTTCGTGTCTGAAGACGCTCATCAGTATATTCCAAACAAAAATGGCAATATGGCAGAGAGCATTTTATTTTGAAAGTGCTGGCAGGAACATGTTTATTTGGTCCTGTTATCAGCTTGACTGCAGTAGCTGAGTGGCCGGGGTTGGTCAGTGTTGACAGTAGAGCAGCATGAGACCCTCCTCTGCTCGGATCATGCAAGCATGGGGATATTTGGAGGAAAAGACAGTTTGACAGCTCACTCAAAACAAAGGTAAGCAACTTGTGTCTGTTTTTTACTCAAAAGCCGGGCTGCCACATACTGGGGACAGTCCAGATCTCACTTATTGCTGTGGTTTTTATGAGGCTTCACTTGAATGTGGTTGTGTGAAATGTGTCCATAAAACTCAGGATGTGATGTACTTTCATTCTCATGAAAAAGAACCACAGCAATATAACAGACAATGTAATTATGAGACTAACATAAAACAACTTTATTTTACAAGAAAAGTTAGGTAAAAGTAAGTGATTATAGGAACATAATGAGGATGATGATTTTAAAGTGAAAGTGCAGGCAAAGTGCAACACACCATAAAGTACTTTATGATCTATAATTCACATTTGAGCACCGTAGACTGCAAGCTCCAATAAGAAGACTGTAGCAATATAGGACTGTGTTTATTATCACAAACCATATTAAGATCGCTGTAAAGTAGCTCATGACTGCCACACTACACACAGTAAAAGTTTTTATAGCAACAGAAAAGAAAAATAACTTTAATTCTGTACAGTATATATCATTGAGGATGAGTGCAGGTTAAGGGAAGGTCGCACCCTGCGCTGGCTTGTTGCCTCCTTCTACAGTTGCAATTCTGAGTACCATATGAATAGAAATAGAAACAGAATAGAGTTGAACAGAGTGTCACTGTGATTATCTCCATTAATACGAAAGACAACAGATGGCAGATGAGTCCTTGGTCAACATAATGGATGCTACATAAGTCAACACAGAGTCAAAAGTGAATGACATGAGACAGTAGAGATGGGCATTAAGCAGTCATTCAGTCATTAACTGGAAGCTGGTAGTGTTGTCTGTCATCGCAGAGTGCTAGGAGTGCTATCAGGTTTAAAACAGCTTCTGGTACAGTAGCTGTAGTAGTTCATCAATGATCAAGGTTTCAGCAATCAGTCAAAAACTAAAACATATCTTGTTTGCAGACTTATAGAGTTTGATTTAAAAAAAAAAAAAAATAGTACACTTTAAACAATAAAGTTGAAATCCATTAACGTAAAGTAAAACAGTGGAGGTTACACGGTGGTGTAGGTACCTTGAATCTGTTCCCAGCAGGCTGGGTGTGCTGACATGTGCTTTGTTATTTTCTCCATGAATTTGCATTTCTCCTAAAAGATTTTCATTCGCTTTTACATGCATGTAAGCAATCACCAACAGTAAGTTGCTCTGTTCATAGAAGTCATTTCATGCTGCTTGATGTACCTGATCCACATAGAAAAGGAAACCTATAGAGTATCATTATTCCTTAGCTGTCTCTCTGTAATAGAGTGACACTCACTAATGTTATTCTAATGCCACCCTGCGCCTCGTCCTTGCCTCTGCAAAATTTGCATGCCGGCTTTTATTACTCTGGCAGAGGCTATTTGTGTTGCTTTGTGTGTTTCTATGTCAGTCAAGTGTCTTCAGGAACACCCTTTCCCCCCTCCGCCTACTGTTGCCAAGTTGTAATCCTTCACACCCAAGACATCGATCTGAGATCAGCTCCTAACTTGACTTATGAATACCTCAGAACTTCCTGGACTCTGAAGTCTGACTGTGCGTCTGCCCGTGGGAAACTTTCACCCCAAACCCCACCCAGCGTTGTCTTTGACTGGAACAGCCTGCTCTTGCCAGGCAGCTATCAGTGTATTAATAGGTGCTTTGGCTTCTACTTCGGTCCCAACCCCCCACTTCGCTCTCCAGTCATCGGCCCTTTCATAACACAAACAAGCCAACAAGCCCCCCCTCCAAGTACCTGAAAAAAACATGTGCTTATTTTAGGCTCAGTGGGAGACAACTGACACGTCAGGGTTGCATACTAACGGTTGCAGGGGTTGTGTTCAGAGTGGCAAAGATTTCCTATTATTTTGCACAATAGGAAACGACAGACGACCTCTAAATGCAGAGTACGTATATACAGTATCTATATATAGTATCAAGGCTAACTGAGCTAAATAGTTAACAGCAGCTAGCAGTTATGAGCTGCCCCCAGGTGGCCAATTCTCACAAATTGCACCTTTAAAGCCACAACTCTCATTGAAACTAAGTCCCTATATTATGTTTATTTTGATAACATCTTACTTGTTGCTACTTTAAAGGGGCACTATGTAGCATTGGAGAAGAAACTTTTTCGTCTGTAAGTGAATAAACACGCTGTTCTCAGAGGAAAATAAGGCCTCCAGAACACTGTTGAAGTGAGAAAGGTGGCAGGGTCCGCCACACATAAACAAAGCAAAACAGTATGAAATTGTGTTGTCCTTTAAGGTCAGTTTGTTTTTTTCAGTTTATTCAGTAATAAAAATGAAGCAAGTTTATTTATTTAGTTAGTTTAGCCATAAAACAAATCAGTCAATAACAATATTTGTCTTCTGATTAAAATCCCATCTCCAAAACTACATAGTGCACCTTTAAGGGCTTTAACAATGGGAACCATCTTGTTTATGAAACTTGAATTGCATTCCATTTTCTACAATGAGGAAACGTGTGGGGGGCTCTCTGTGACAAGTTGAGAAAGAGAAATAAAAACGGAGAGGCATAGTGTGCTTATTCTCATGCGGAAACTCAGGAAAGACCTCAGTGAGATGAAATGGGATGAGAGAAGAATGGGAGTAGATGCTTTAGGGGTGAACGTGGTGTCAGGCTGACCATATCTGAGAACTGTGTCAGGGTGTGCCGGCTCCCACACTGATTGATGGGTGGGGGAGAGTGCTAAGGCTGGCATGGTTACTGTTGTACTGGTGCTGATCTTCTTCTCTTTCAACATAGCCTGCAGGCATCAGCAGTTGGCTGTGTGGTGGGAAAGCTTGCGTTTGGTTAATAGAGGAGTTGTGGGGGTGATCATGTTGTGTCTTGAGAGCAATGCCTCTCATCTGTTCTCTTGTTACTCACTGCCCGCGCTGCTTTTATAACCCCAGGGGCAAAAAATACAAATAAAAAATCACAAGAGACTACTTGGCGCAGCGCCAAACTGGGGGAGCTATTTCAGGGTTCAGCTATGGGAAAATAACCAAGTCGGTGATCATTCATACACGGACAGCTCAGTTGCTGTAAATCCTGCGGCTGCTGGTGTGCCGGCTCTCGCAAGTGATACATGGGATCGGACAGCATTAAGAGACCGCTTTCCACAATATGTAAACCCAGAAATGCTGGAATTTAGCGCTGGGAAGAGAAGATGTCAAATGACGGACGTGCAAACACTTAACACCATCCTATATTGTTTGCAGATCAATGCATCTTCCGGACAAGAGACTGATCCAAAAATTGTGTTCTGTAAAGGTGCAGTGCATCCCTTCTTCCTCAGTCACCCCCTGCCTGCAAGTTCAAGTACCCTGTTCAACCTGTAATTGAACCCCCTTGTGGTCATTGCATAACAGGATCTTGTGGTGTTCACTGGTTTTTGGCTCTCACTGTGCTACATACTTGGTTAGCAGAACGTTTTTTTTTTTATGTGTGTTGCATTTCAAACTAGCTGCCCCTAAAGATGCATTATCCCTGGGGTGCCCTGGCAGCTCAGCCGGTAGAGCGTGCGCCCCATGTGCACAGGCTGAGTCCTCACTGGCAGCCTGGGTTTGATTCCTGCCTGTGGCTCTTTGCTGCATGTCTTCACCTCTCTCTCCCCACTTGCCTATCTGTCTACAGATCCAATAAAGGCTAAAAAAAAAACAAAAATGAACTAATAAAAGATGCACTATTCCATATAATCAGCAGGCAGCTGATTTTAGCGAAAAGTCGCTAGTAAAGAAACTCAGACACCCAGCCATGCAAGCTAAAGAACCAAATATTTTTGTTAGGAGTTGCTGTGGACCAAACCGGAGCTTAAAGGAGACTAATTACTGAACTTAGATTGATCATCTGGTGAGTGGTGATAGTTTTGTTAATAAAAACTTTGTTTTTTTTTGTTTATCTGTGACCTTTATTTTCACGACTAAGATGAGACGATGCTGGAGTGGATCCACTGCCATTAAATGCAATATCAGCATGCAATATTGTTGACAAAAAAAAGACGAGACTCAAATTGTCATGGTTTTGGGTTTCAACTTAGTTCTTTCCTGTCTTATTTTCTAGGTTTTATCCTCATGTGTCATGTCTTGTTTTTACACTTCCTGTCTTTGTCTTTTTCCCGCCTTTTACCCTGTTCACCTGTGTTTTATTTATTAATTAGCTGCTGTGTATTTATGGTGCGTTCCACTGCAAGTCGGAAGCCATCATTTTGAAGTCGGTTTAAAGTGTCCCATTGCAACTGCTCGGAAAAACACAGACTCTCGCTGCAAACAATTGTTTGAACAGCAAGTCTGCTAAGCAACTACAGCAGCTGATGTAACTGTTAAGGGCCCTTAAAAAAGGTTTTTGCTCTTGGATTCTTGCATCTGTTGCCTGCCTTCATGTTTGGATTCAGTGTAGTTATTAAGGTTCGCTATTTGTTACATCTTCCTGTCTGGCTCCGTGTCCATCTTGCGTTTGGGTCCTTTTTGCTAAAACCTAACAAAACTGTAGTCTAAAGTATAAAAACTTCATCAAAATCTCTCCTTATTTTTGTTGACAAAGAAGAGGAGACGATATATGATTCACAGTTTATTTTTTCCCAATGCAGCAGTTGGGTTTCCTGTGCTGCACCAGTTTCTTGACCTTCAGTCTGAACTGTAGTCCATATAAGGACGACAGGAGTATAATTTATGTTGTTCAAAAGGCAAGTTTGTCACGAAGCTTCTTTGCACAGCCAAACAGTGGTTTCACAATGTTTTATTGCTTGTACAGCTCTCATTATTTTAGAAGAGTATTGGGTCCAAGGCTGAAGTTGTTGAATCGTCGTTTCTGTTGTGTATCTTCACATCTCCCTGTGAGCCGTCATAACAGTGTCACTGCTTATTTTTCTTGTGATGAAAGCCATGAGGAGATAACGAAGGCCATATTTGGCCTTGCTTTGTGTCCAAGCATATTGTGTAGTTTTATTATTGTTGATGCTAGACTGTTGAGTAATATGCTTCAATTGCTGCATCTAGACACTTTTGTGCTTGTTTTATTACTTTATATTGAACTAGATTTTTTGAAATATCACTTCTGAAACTCATGATGGACGTTTTTCTCAAATTGTTGATAACTTATAGACCAAACATTTGCAACACTCTGCAATGATAAACCTCCTCACCTTTCAATGTCTATAAGGATGTTAACTCTGTCCCTTATGAATGTCCTTTGTATGTGTGCAACAATGGCTTATTTTTAACCTGTGGGGCTGTTTAGAAGTGGAGAGGGGAGAGAAGGGAGGAAGTGGTTGCAGGATGACAGAGGAAGATAATAGCATCCTCCTCAACCTTCATCCTTCCTCCACCTTCCCTCACACACACACACACACACACACACACACACACACACACACACACACTCTTGGGGTTTGTGTTGCTTCCCCATGGTTCTCTGGATCCCCCGCTGGAATACAAATAAGTAGGAATAATGTGTGAACAGATGCACACAGGCAAGAAGCAACAGACACACACACTTCCCTGATCCCTGGAGCTCTGACAGTTTGACCTATAAGACAGTGAACTGGAGCAGCTTATAAGAGGGAACCTGAGAAAACTCTAGAGTTATGAAGTCAGTGTCAGTGCTGAATCTTAAAGTAACTCTGACAAGAAAACAGAGACAAAATCACTTGCTTCAGCTGCTTTCTCATCTGATATCCAACATGAAATTGAGAAACAATGAGAGATGTTAATAAATTAAGTAGCGTTTATGAATGCTGCTAGGGCTGGGCGATATGAAAAAAACATCTTGTCGAAACATGGATGGGATGAGTTCTATCAACGTTATCGACCATGTCTTCTATTTCAATCGAGGAAAAGTTATTTTGTTTCGTTATTTATATTATTGTTTTACCACCCAGCCCTAAATGAGGCAAAGCAAGTTCATTTATACAGC
>NC_140195.1:25847625-25875125 GCF_965226575.1 Pagrus pagrus
ACAACTTCATACACAGATTGTGTTGGCTGACATGATGAGGTCTTGGTGGAAGAGGAGGGATGAAAGAGCATCACATGTCTTTTTTACATAAAGAAGTTTAAAGGTTTAGGTTTAGTTGCAATGTTCATAAATTTAACTAAAACTACCAAAAGAATATGAAAGAATAACAGCTTAGATGTTATGGTGTCTGTTTATTGTGGTGTGGAGATATCCACTGAAGTTAGCATGCTAACCAGTTAGCCCCAGCACTCCTGGGTCCTTCACGTTGTCCTTGCTCTCAGTCTGGACCGCTAGCTGCACAGCTAACTGAGCTAACTTGCTGACAGCAGCTACAGTTAGCCTAGCAGCGGTTAGCAGTTGCTCTAGTGATATGCTCCCCTCTATTGGTTTCGAGTGTGAATTTTCTAAGTGGACAGTTATATATTGCCAATTTAGGGTTAGGGGACCCATTAGTGTTCATACATGAATGAGGTAAATTTCCAAATGTGGTTACCCTTTAAGGTGCTTGTACTTAACTTGATTATTTCCATTTCGTGCTACTTTATATATACTACTCCACTATTTCTCAGGGAAACATTGTACTTATTTGACAGATATAGTTACGAGTTACTTCTTTAATCATCTTATACCCCTCAAATGTATCTTGTGACCTTTTTAGGGGGCCTAACCAAAACCACTGGACTAAACTAACCCACTATATGTAAGTATATAAACTAGCTCCACCTCAACTAGCTACAGCAATAAAATGCTGCTTACACGTTGATGGATCAGCATTAACAATATATTAATGTCATTTATATGAGTATATTTGTCACAAGGGCCATTTTTCTGTTGATAATAATAAAATACTAAGTGTTTTTATGTTGTTGTATTGGTACTCTTACTTAAAGGAGCAAAAAGCGAAATCATTTCACCGCTAGGTTTGCTGTTGAGCACTGCCTGTAGACCAAAACAAAGTGTGCCATTAGCCACACCTCCCTCTGCCTCTGCTCGACAATGACAAATGACAATGACAATATTTCCTTCTTAGCAACGACTTTTTAGCAAACCCCCAGCTGGATTGGAGGTTCAGTGATCAAGTTGTTAGAGCTGGTAGAAGCACTGCATAGCTGTGAGTTGCTCCAGTTGCTGATCGCAGCTGACTGCTATCGGCTGATTGGGCTAGAGCCATGGCCGGATCCTGGCTAGTGCTAGCACCGGGAGCTAATGCTAACGTTCCTACTCTTCTCCGTGAGTGAGACCGATGTTTCAGCCTGGTGTGACAGCCCGTGAGCCCCCCAGGTTGTCCGCCAGGCAAAATTTTACAATGCCAATTGAAATGTTAGCTGCCTGTCGGGCTACTCACCAAACACAACCGTAACGCCTGACCCATTGCTGAGGACCGAGCTGGTAACAACTCCAGCTCCGGACATTAACCCATGCTACATACTCATGCAATATAGCGGCAAGTGTGTAAAGTTACTGTAACACAGACAATAAAACAGACATTTGACTTTATGGTGTTACTTGCCTGTCAAGAAGAAGAAGAGCCAGCTCCGAGTCCGACTGTAGCCCCTTTAGCTCTCGTAGCTCCCTCCACCTCGGAAACGCCAGGCCAATGTTAATTCTGGTTTTATCCCTTTCTTTATCGGACAATTTCTTTGCCAATGACCGTTTTTTTTTTTAGTCTGCTCCTGCTCGTCTTCATTGGAGGGTTTTGTTCCGCTGTCTGCCATTGCAGTTCGAAAATGCTGCCGCTGCCGCTGTCACTACTCACTGGCTGTCGCGTTTTACAGGGAGGGATGAGGCGGAGTTTCACATGAACGCACATGAACGCACATGAACGCGCGGCCGGACCGGCTTGTAAACATGAGGCTGGAGATCAACACAGAGAGCGGGTGTGTGACGTCATCCTATACTCCAGATGAAATTACACCTCTCGTTCTCCATGTAGCGATTTTTTAATTCCTTCAGTCTTAAATAATGCATTTCCGCTTATTGCTTCTTTAAGTAAATTATTGGAAATATGCATGAATAGTATAGTAAATTGTAGTTTGAAGAGCTAACTAGATAGAATAGTAGATATTCAAAAATCAATTTAGCTATAATGCCATCAGTCATCAATTTTACAGATTTTTCTAGCAAATAAAGGCCTAAACCTTCTGCTTCAATCTTACTAAAAACAAGTCAAACAAGACATTTGAAGACATGTCCTTTGAATTAATATTAGCAGATTCTGTAATAGTCTGCAGAGGGTTGAAAGCTTTTTTTCCTTAAAGCCATAGCTGTTTACAACACAATAACTGCATGGAAGTTATAATTAAGTGGTCCTTTCACTGCATCACCATGAGTCGTTTCAAAGAGACCGGTTAAGCCCACTGTTTCTTCTTCTTGCTCAGCTCTGTTGTAATTGACTGTGTATTTTTGCTCCCTCTGGTTTTCCCTTGTGTTGAGTTTGTGGTATTTTATCTTATCTCTGGCAAGCACTTGCTTCTGCAGCACACTGTTATTGTTCCTTTTAGTTGTCTTTGTTTTGGTTATCCTCAAAAAAAAAAAAAAAAACCACAAGTGAATTATGAAATGATATCTTGTGTTTTGTTGTTGACATCAGTGGAAGAATTCCAGTCAGCTGTTTCCTATTCAGGTTGTTGTTTTATGTGACAATTTTCCAGGCTTTTGTTCTGTTCTCCCTTAAGCATATGTTATATTTATGTGTCTGGATTTCTGGAAGGTAACACCATTGTACCAGGCAACACACAATTAATTGATAACAGGCTTTTTTTTAAAATTACTTCTGCTCATTTTGTCCCTCAAGTGGTAACTCAATGACCTCCAGGGTCGGGACGAAAGCCTGCTTTACGTCACATCAGCATCTGCAGTCCATTTCACTGGTTGCAAAGGCCAATAAACCTAAATCTGGTGTTGCAAAACATCAATATTTGGATTTCCCATCATTCCATCTGATGACCAGTGACCCCATGAGAGCAGTATGACTCCCACAGTGAGGTTTAAGGATGTGGAGTGCTAGCTTTACTCTAACAGAGTTAGGATCAGGATTTAAACATTAGATATATTAAAGGTTCGATAGTCGAAATCACCCTAAAAATTAAATTCTTTCCACTCTGGTGGATTCTGACCAAACATAAATGACATGAGATATTTTTAGCAGATACAGTTGAGTTTGATTAAAAATGTTTCAATAATCTAAAACTGGGTTTTTGACATGCTGTGTTAACTCTCACATTTCTAACCCCTGCACAGTCTGCTGTTAAAATCATTAATGCTTTTCCCACCTACACATCCACATCCAGCGTCTGAATGGAAAATGACCATTCCTTGTCCACTCATTGATTTAAAGGGAGAAGCAGGTTGAGTGGGTTGAACAAAAATTAGCAGCAGTATGATAGTAAATGATGTGGTGATATTTAAAGATTTAATAAGTTATGGATATTGCTCTCCCACTTCTCTCAGCTAAGCCTCAGGATATATGCACATGATATACCCACAAATAGATCTACTGGATGTTTATGTTCTAACTCACAAGAACACATTGCACAAGCAAATTCTTATTTATTTTCAACCTATTACTTATCAAGAAATTGTAAGAAACAGAAAATAAAAGTTTAGTCACACTGACTGGTCCAATGATCACACAAACTTTTGGCTCAGGAGATGTGTGTTTAATTTCCTCAGTTGGGCTTTGTCTCCTTTGGATATAAAGTAAAGGACCCTGAGGCTCCAACACAAGCCTTTATTCTTTGTTTCTGGACTGCGTAACCCTCTTTGATCCAATCAAGCCAGTCAGGATGCGCTGAGACACTATGCACAACATATTAAACCTCCCTCCTCTTTGCTTTAAACCTTTGTGAAGTCGCACAAGGTCGCTGTTTTCAGCATTTGTGGTCCATATGTTTATGAGTCCACAACTAATTGGACTGTCTCATCATTGTGTTTGTTGTGTGTATGTTGTGTGAGTGTGATTTCTGCACACAAGAGACCAAATCATCAGAAACATCACTTACCATGAGTGCTGGTTGCCAAGAGACACTGCTGCAGCTCTTTCAGCAGCTGGCAGCAGCTTTGACAGTAGATTGTTTCACACAGATGACTGGCATTACAGGGTCTGTTGTAGGGTTTTCAAGGCTGATACTCTCATATTTTTATAATCAAAGCTGCCAAAAGCTTCTGACTTTCTCATGTATTCTAATGGGATTGTGTGATATTATGAGTATAAGTCTCCTACACATGGTGTACTCGTGGCTACGTGTTGTTTCTACAGCTGTTACCAGACAAGCAGAGCATGCATTCCAGTTTGACAATGACTGCTCTCAGACCGTCTAAACATCTCGTGGAGGAAGAAATCAGGGCTCCTTTAAAGGAATACACTGAGTTATCGGGAGATTTGTCTGCTAATGGGCACCAACAATAACTCATGTTTTACTTCTGGATTATTTAATGATTGGTACTATGCTTAAAGAGACCAATTATGTCTTTTTTTGTTTGTTTTTTTCCTTTCTCTCAGTGTTTAAATAGGTTCCTGTGCATGTAAAAGGTCTTGCAAATTAAAAAAGGCTCAGGCATGTGTGAACTGACCAATCAGAGGAGCCTGGGTCACCGACAATATATTATGAACCTGAAAATTAGCATAATATGTCTCCTATAACTTGTGAAAAAGACTACATCATTTCCTAAATCATCTTGCCACTGTTGTTTTACAATGTTCATTGTAATGAAGGAACATGTCACCCAGTGCACCATGTGTGCACCATGTGGCTCACCGATGTGTTTTTAATAGTTTTTGGACAACAATGGAGCTCTGTGGCACAGAGGATAAGATATCAGGCATTGCATACACAGACAATACTTGTTAATAGGATTTGTCTGGAAAGTCAGAAGTGTATGTTGATGAGGTTCCTCATTGAGACCATTGGCATCTGCGTGATTTTCGTGGCTATAATCTCACCACTGTCCAGAGTTAAACTGACCAACACAACATGAAATAAAGTGAAAGTCCAGAGTTAAGGACACACACAGACTCCACATGAGACAGACTGCCTGAGATAAATGTTGACAGACGACAGTGTAGGAGAGAAAAAACAGAGACGACAGAGGCGGGCTGACAAAAAAGGGACCGTGAAAGAACAACAATGAGAGTAAAACTAGAGACAACATGAGAGTGGAGAAAGAAAGAATGAGTGGCAGAGTTGATGTGGGTGTCTGTGTCTGACTGTCTGTGTTTGTTTAACCTGAATTTAAACTCCTCTTTCCCTCGTGTGCCCCTACGGGGGGAATGTCTGAACACAAAGGAAGAAGTTTATCCAGAGAGTGATGAAAGCACAGACATGCATCTCAACATGGACAAGAAAAGGGAGTTTGGACACCGATCGAGCACACAGACCCATATAAGTCAGCATTAACAAATATATGTACATACATTTAGTCTGTGTGAAGTAGGCTTTATCTTATTGACCTTTAAAACTCAAATATAACCCTACAGCTTCCAAGACATGCTTTCATTTTGCTGTAATTCTTTTGAGCGTCTTTGTACCTTCCTTGCTGTTGTCAGTGTCCTTGTTTTTTTAATTACACAGTATTTCCTCATGCCTGATACTGTGGATCACCTCCACAAATATTTATCGGTGATGACCCTGTAGAAAGGACAAAAAGACGAGGACAGAGGAAGTGAGAAGAGGGGCAGCCTTTCAGTTTGTATCGTTACCAGAAAACAAAGACAAACCAAACTACTTGGCCACAGTTCACAGACAGCTAGTCCGCAGTGTTTGTTGGTGACAATGGCATACAGCGAGCGCTGCCAAGATATTATAATGTGAGTGTGTGTGTCCTTGGGTTTACAATGTCCTGATCGAGAACAATACCATGTCAGAGGCGACTGTGTACATAATAGAAAGAGAGGCATTCATTGTTTGGGTTTTCTTATTGAATAGAATTGTAATTATAAATGAATGTCTGTTTGTGAACCGTCGTCATCTCCTACAGAAATTCAAACTGCCGTCCAAGGGAAAAGATGTCACTGTGCTGCGTGAAATGCAAACATTACAACACATCCTCGTATCAAACTAACTGAACAGGTCGATTGTCAGCAGTTCCCAAAACACCATGAGTGTTTAGGCGTAAGTAGCTTCTGTTACGTAACCTTCGACTTCTGGTTTCCCACTGGACATGAACAGCATTTTCACTGAAATTCATGTGCTTGTTTCACCTGATCATCCATCCCCAACTTCCTCCCTATACAGACTTTTTGCTCATTATACTACTTCCCCTCAATTTCTCCTTTGCAGATGTTATTATTACCAGAGCCACTAGGGGTCGCTGCTTAACAAGAAACCTTAATATGGGTCATAATGAGCTGCTTCCATATGCCATATCCTATATGGTAGTTTTTCTGATGAGCTTGGGCTGAAAAATCAACCAGGGATTTGGACACATTTACGAATACATACTGCATAATGGTGCAACCCAGTTCCACAGGCCGAGTTTTAAATCTGTCTCCATGTACACGTGACCTACAGATGACATTTTGTCAATATTTCAAAAAACTGATTTTGATTAATATACAAACAAAATCACAATCTTACCTTCTAACCAATCTAACCTCAACCAAAATGATTCCTAAAGGTAACATTTCATGACTAGGAAACAAACTTTTTTCAACAAACTTTTGCCTTTGTTGCCTAAACCTGACCACAGACTGGACATGAACCCTGGATTCTGATGTGACAGGCCTGGGCTTTGTTCGCCCCACCATCATGGCCACCAACCTGTGACTCCCATGGGTCCATTAATGTAGCGTTTCAACCCAATCGCCAGAATAAATGTTGGCAATGTACGTCTCCGCAAACAATAGATATTTTGAAACTTTACACACACAAGTTGAGTTTTCAATTTTATCTTGTGACCACGCTGTGCTTAAAGGATAAGTACCGTTTTTTACAACCTGGACCTTATTTCTGGCAAAAGATATGGTCATTTACTCACCCAGATAACTTTGGTGTCATTCGGCGTCGTTCGGACGAAATTAGATCCAGTGTAGCGGCGATATATCCATATAATGGGAGAGACGGGGCAGCGACACACAGCCTCTATATAACGCATTATCTGCCACGAAACTAGTTAATTTCATCAATATTTTGTTACGATATGCTAGCGCTATTAGCCTCTGAGTCCGGGCTCGTCCGTTATCAACATCCGGGGTCAAACTAGCAGCAGCAGCTACAGGTAAACAAGGCGCGCTGTCGCGGGTGCGCGCGCAGCTCAGAGACGACATCTTCCAGGTCAGAGGTAGTAGCTCAGCCTACAGACCCCGGATGTTGACAATAGACGAGCCCGGACTCAGAGGCTAATAGCGCTAGCATATCGTAACAAAATATTGGTGAAATGAACTAGTTTCGTGGCAGATAATGTGTTATATAGAGGCTGTGTGTCGATGCCCCGTTACTCCCATTATATGGATATATCGCCGCTACACTGGATCTAATTTCGTCCGAACGACGCCGAATGACACCAAAGTTATCTGGGTGAGTAAATGACCATATCTTTTGCCAGAAATAAGGTCCAGGTTGTAAAAAACGGTACTTATCCTTTAAGGTCTTGTTAGGTTTAGGCACAAATACGATTGAGAAAGATCACGCTTTGGCTGATAAGACCTGCTTTGGTTACCTATTAGCATCAGATTGTGTTTTGTGGAAGAAAAGCATCACAACTATTTTCTCTGTAATTTGTGCAACATCTTGTTCCTTTCTGGCCTCAAAACATGACTCACTGCAGACAATTACTGAATGGTGAACTACACATAAATATTACATTCTTCAGCACTGACACATTATTCGCTGCAAATGTATTAATAATTACTTTTGTAGTTGAGTCAGAAGAGCTTATTTCTGTACAACCTTTGCACATCATTCCCTTTGGGTATGAGACATGACACAAAATCGCCAAACATTATGCATGAAATTATGCTTTGACTGCTCACTAATCATCATTTATTAAAATGTTCTGTTTCAGTTAAATCTGGGCTACCTTTTCCCTCTGTTATGCTCGTCAACAATCACGACACGCACAGGCTATGAATCTCCTGCTTTATGTGAGCAAGTAGAGGAAGAAAGAAAAAAGAAGTTCCAAAGAAGGAATGAATAATGTTTTTTTCATACTATTCACGGCCCTGGTTCCTGAAACTCTGACGCAAAACATTCCCACATTTCTTTCTCCTGTATTTTCTCATCTCTCTTTCCTGTACTCTGAACTGTCCAAATGTTTGTGTTACTGGAGCTTCTTGGCTTGAATTTTAACTTGACTTCCTGCCTATCTAAGCTTTAATCACTTCAGCTTGAACCCTAATACTTCCAATATTCCACTTAAATGTCATTCACAGTTATCTAGACCAAACAATTTGACAATTTAAAATCACTGGAATACTCAAAACCATTCATCATTTTTATGTGTTAACTTTAATATTAATATCAATGTGTGTCATTTGCCTGTAATTCAGGAAGACTGGGTTTACTACACTTGAAGCTGATTGGCTCCTTTGGCCTCCTCTCAGCCCAGTGCAGACTGTAATCTCTGTCACGGTCAAACAAAACGCACAGCAGCAAAAATCAGCACATGTCCGCATTTCTTTTACACCTGATAACCCTATCTCACATCAAAATGTGTAATAGCTGCGTTGGTCCACAGCACAAAACGTAGTGGTTTCACAATAATGGCTCTAAAATTGTAAGATACTCACAATATCTGCTTCCCAGACAGAAACTTGAAAAAAGACAGACATTTCTTTCTTTCTCAGAGGAAAATGCAATATTTAAATACAAATTTAAAATGTGTTTTGATAATAATTTGAGTGAGAAATGTATGTTTTTTTCATAATATTGATTCATTGAATGTGTATGATCATTAGTTTATTTGTTATTACAAAGATTTTGCCAGGATTTTGCCAGAAAACAGCTGAAATGCAGTGTTTCCTATTGTTGCTTTTGTGGTTGCTATGGACTGTGCTTACACTAAAAACCATGTGGCTTGCAAGTTTCGAATCATTGTCTTTGCATCGTGTAGTTACCTGAGCTGTTATGTTATCTGTGTTATGTTGTGTACCTGTTTGATGATGCTCTTTCAGTTAAAAACAAGATTTTAGAGGTCAAAAAGGCTCCAAAGTCAGGCATAACTCCAGTGCACCTATTAGTCCACACATTTGATGTGAGACTGGGTTGCACCTGAACTGAGCATCCGCCATTTTGAGTGACAACAAATTAACTAATTAATTATTAAGTTTTACTGCACTTACAACAAAATAAAAGAACACATACAAAGATATTATTTCATATTTAATTCCCTCCTTCATGGATAAATAGAGGCCATTATGTTTTCCCACAAAACAGACACTTTTTGTCGCATTTGTATTGTTTTTCAGAGACACTGCCATCATCACCTCTCTGACACCTCCTTATGCTGAGTATTTATTTCACCCTTGTTTGGCTCATTTGACTCAAGAGGAAACACTAAAGGGAACTTGCTGCCCCTACCCCTAACCCGCCCTAAAATAATAATAAACACACATCTGTTTCAGTGACCCTGAGCGACAGTGAGAGGAATGACTGGTGGAGCATGAACTTCCTGTCCTAATAGATGAAAAAATACACATAAGCCTACTGTAAATAAACATTTCTTCAGCACACTTTCTTCCGTGGACCTCTCAGACACATTAGGCCTTAGTCCTCCATTTTGAATATATGACTTTTTTATTAATGAAATTAAATAATGAATGTGATGTTAGTGACAGGGATAAAAGCACTTTTGGTCCAGACTGATATATTGATTGGCGTGAATCCTGTGACTTTTCCTGTAGCGCCCCCTACAGGTCAAAGGTTGCCTGACTAATTAATGACATCCTCATCAATCTTAGCTTTATTTGTATTTAGTGCTGGTTACTCAAATCAAGGGACTGTGGACAGAGGGTTTTGCACATTATACAGATACAGATATTAAGTTCCCTGGAGCATAGTGATTTGTGATTTTGGGCTAAAAATAATAATAACTTGACTTGAATTAGCTGATTTTAGCATGCCAACACGTTAAAGTCAGTGAACATGGTAAACATATTCATATAGCATGCTGATATTAGCATTAAGCTAAAAGAACAACTATGCTTAAGTTCAGTCTGACAGAGCTGCTAGTGTAGCTGTGGTATTATATAAAACTGCATGAATAGAATATATTGCTTATTATAAGATCCACAGTTTTAAAATAAATAACAGCTATTTTGGGATCTGGTGTACAAATGTCTAATAATCGCATTGTCTTGTTCTTGTCTCCCCCTCAGAAACATGTGGAGGACCCTCACACTCTCACTGATAGTTGCACTGGCTTTGGGCACAGAGGTGAGTGTTTCTCCCCTTGTCATTCTCTGTTAATATTAGCTAATTACTTTTTGTCACCCTAAATGTGCACACTGGGTAGGTTTTCACTTCCAGAAATACTTCTTTCAAGCCTGGCATCTTAATTCATTTTCATTTTCCAAGGGGCATTATCAAGGGAAGCAGACCAAAATGCCTCTGGACACAGCTGATAAGCTTAAAAACCTATCGGAGCAACAGAACATGTAACATGAGCATGCACTGAGCTCTTGGTTACATGCTGGCATTCCGACATCCCAAAAGTCCGACATCCCAAAAGTCCGACATACCGCCATTCTGACATGTCACCATTCCGACATACCACTATTCCGACATGTGAACATCCCGGCATTCCGACAAAGTTTAACCATAATCCGCAACCCATAACCCTAACCCTAACCCTAACCCTTTTAAAAGATGTGTCGGAATGGCAAGACATTTAAAAAAGAAATAAATACCACCATTCCGACCTTAGGAGGCAAAAAATGTCGGAATGATGGGATGTTTCATTAAAGGTTTAAGTGTTGCCATTCCGACAATTAGGGCCTAATGTCGGAATGGCGTTATGTCGGAATGGCGGTTGCCTCCCGAGCTGGATAACATGACAGCACAGCTCAAAGCACAGAAGAAATGTAAGCTTGTTAGCTTGCACTGTATCGTAGTTTAGGGATGCTAGCTAGCCACTACTAAAGTTACTACAAGTTACTACAAAGTGGTGTTGCTAACAACTTCAACTCAACACTGAAACTATTAGCAAACTAGCTTCTGTCAAGAGTCACCAGTTAACATGGTCACCGGTTTAACCAAAACATGGGCAGTTCAGTACTGCCCCTGCCTTATGAAAGTCAGGACAAGCTTTAAATTAGGCCTTGTATATCTAATCTACCATAAAATAGCTACTGGGTTGCTTATTTCTCACCTCACCTTTGTTCAGAAACAGATTTTGGCAGACTGCTACAGGAAATAAGTGAAAGTTTACCTACCTTCTTCTTACAACAGAACCCTGCTACTCATGCTCAAACCCCATTGGCTCACAGAGCGCCGTATCAAATCATAGACTGTAAAAGGTCATAGTATCAGCCCGCCCCATTTTAGATAAATGGCTGTGATTGGCTCGTCACAAAATGTGAGTGGGACCAGACGCATCTGCCAGAGTAAATGAAACATGAGCAGATTCATCGTAGAACTTCTTTCTATACTCCAGTACTTTTTTGCCTTTTCATTACATTTTAGCCATGCATTTTTATCTTAAAGGTCAGACTGATAACATTTTTATTTAGACAAATCTTTTTTTAAAAAAGCAATACATCTTAAGGAGTTGTAGGAAGATGCAAAACAAAAATATCTATTTTCCTTAAAAACATTGTAATGATTATGAATCAGTAATTTGAAAAATGTTTGTTGGTTCCAAAATTAATGTATTGTTTATCTCTGTGTAAGAATTCTGACAGTGGTTCCAGTTTCTAACAAGGTTTGTGAGAAAATAGTGTAACCCTGTAGGTATCATGTGGTATCTGTGTTCCGTCAACAGTCTTGTAAGTCGCCAGTTTGTGGAAAAAAAACAAAAAAATATTGGCTGAGTCCTACAGTATGCGCCCAGCATACCACTGTAAATTAGCTAGCTAAGCAACGTTTGCTAGCCAGTGTTAGCAACGCTAGCTAGGACACAGTCTGGCAACCACTTGAGGGGGCAGATGATTTGAACAACAGCGGTGTTGTAATGTGATTGCAATGGAAGATGGGTGGAGAGATGTAATGCTACATTTAGTGGTTTAATGTTATCAATAACAACTTTAAATATCCAAGTTTTTTGTCATTTACGTATAGTAATAAAATCCCTGTTTCTTTGTAATCTAAAGTGATATTGGAGTCGAACCACAAAGGTTGTGTCAAGAGGAGACATTCAGCATTCTAAAAACTCTGATATACAGTATCTGAATTTTAACCCAGGTGTCCCAGTCTGAGGATGTGGGGTCCATGCTGGCTGTCGACAAGGCGGAGGAGCAAGAGGAGAATTTCAGTGACATATCCACCGTACTGGGAATGTCCCGTCAACAGATCCTGGCTGCTCAGTTTGAGTGCTACCTGAAGATAATCCATGATCCACCACTTACAGAAGAAGGTGATAAGACAGAACCTATTGTTCTATTATTTTTATAATCACAGTCCAGCTGATAACAGCTGTCCATCTGGGACTCACATATCCTCAATGGTATAAACATGTTTTGTCTCCACCGGATGGCAGATGAACGTTAATCGCATGAATCACAAGTTTGAGTGCTGATAGTTGTAATGAAATGGCTCCCCGTGCTATTGTTATCACTAATATTACCAGTAAAACATTGAATGACAGGATATCCTTTTCAGAACTAATTCATTGTCATTGTGCTTAGCTAGCTTTTTTTGGGCTCCAAACTCCTGTCTCCACAGTGCTGTGTCAGTGCTCTCTTATTGTGGTGCAAGGGAAAAAAATGCTCTGTCTTTTTATTTTTCTTTAAACCAGTCGTCTTGGGTGGTATGAACCCTACAAAATAGTTTCGGGGGGAATGTTTTTTGCGTGGGGAGGCGAGCCTTGGCGTGAAAACAGCTAAATCACCACAAAAGAAATGGTAGCTGGCTGCTGCTAGCTTGTTTATGTTCGTACCAACAAGGTTAATGTTAGCGTAACTTACCATTTCTAGCAAGTAGGAGCTCGGTGGTTGTTGTTGTTTCCTGTAGTGTTTTCAGAACAGTAACTGGCAGATAGCGGAAAGAAAGCGGGAATGCCGCCAAATAGTCCAGTCATTATATGAAAAAACCTAGGACAAATTGCAATAGTAGCAAACTCAACTGATTTTGTATCCTCATTATGTCCTTCGTGAGGGAAAAAAAGTCCCAAGGAATCCCATCATGGGAAAGTTTTGAAAACGACCTATATATATTCATATCAAAAAATGCCTGTTTTAACATGGTGGTGAATGGGGTTCATAATTTTACTTTTAGATATCACTATAAAAACGCACAAGCTGATTACACACACAAAGACAAGAAAAAAAGTCAATCACAACTTCATTGAATTCAAGAAGAAGATGAACTGTAAAGAAGACGTTGGCTTGCTCTCGAAATATGGCACTCTCTTTGAATTTTTTTAAGGAGGCTCCCTTCCCGACCCCATGAAGACGAGATGTTGTGTCACATCCGAGAACTGCATGTAAGAAGAAGATGTGCTTACAGATATCTGGGTTAATGACCCTGCTCCATCAACACCTTGTCTACAAATGACACATTGTTCATTTGCCTCCATTTCCTGGAAATGGATAAAATAAATGTACAAAATTAATAATGTATGTAATACCTGTTAACTTGAATGCCAATATTAGGTCAGAGCTACAAACATAAAACATATCCTTGATGTAGTTGTTGACATTAACTTCAGCTGAGCACTTACTTGAACTTCACACATCCATGTTAGGAACTGAGCCTCTTCTGGATGAGTAGATGATGGAACTGGGAGAGATCAGGGTCCAGAACTCTAGAAAAGTGCACTCAAATGTTTGTTTCATGTGCTCTGTGTGAATGAAAAATAAATATTTAGCATAATGCTCATAGAATGATTTAGCCTTGTTAATAGGCTACACATCTGTGCCCCTGCCGGCGGGGGCTCTGGGGTTCAAGAGGTTTTAAGCTAGCTATTTAATAGCTAATTACCAATTTAACGACAATTTAAAAACAAAAACAACATTTAAAAACTATATTAGGCTACTAGCA
This sequence comes from Pagrus pagrus, assembly GCF_965226575.1. Taxonomy (NCBI): domain Eukaryota; kingdom Metazoa; phylum Chordata; class Actinopteri; order Spariformes; family Sparidae; genus Pagrus; species Pagrus pagrus. The sequence goes on from NC_140195.1 coordinate 25,861,758, forward strand.
TGACTGATAAACCCCAGCATTGGTATTGTGAGGAAAGCTTCCACTTACAATAGCAGACCATCAAGCACAATGCGACAACGCATTGTGAGCTTTTCGATCAGCTATTGTCAGTGGAAGCTTTCCCCACAATTACAGAAAACAGAAACAACACTAGCATTCAGCCCTGAGTCCGGTTACCCATATGGGGTTTAAGTGGTTAATGTAACATTAACTAAAGTCAAGAGTGATGCTGACACAGTTCAGTACACATAGTTGTCAACATTATTTAAGCTAGCATGGTTAATAGCTAACTGGCTTAATCTTAAATTAAACAATACTTTGAAATGTTCACATCTATAGTGCTTATTAGATGTTACTTGATGTATAAATATATATATATATATATTTCTTACCTGCAAGGGTCTCCGACTTTAGAAGAAATGGATAAATATTCCTAAGCTGTTGGGCTGGTTTACATTGATGTCAGCCATCTTGATCTTGTTATGTTGGGTGGCAGTGTTGGGGAGGCTCTCTGGTGTCCCATGTAGATGCCTATATGCATCACTGCCATTAAAACCTATTCTTATAATAGAAAATGATATTTTAATACCTGTCCACTGTAGTGACCAGGTTAAAGGGTTGAAAAAAAATACTGTATGAAACAAAATATATAATTCCTGTGTATAGTAAATTTAAAATAAAAGGAAAGGCTACATCTGATTATTTATTTTTTGAGAGTTAATGTTACCTCACATCTATACCTCTGCAGCTTTTCCGATGGTGGTGAGAGTGAGTGTAATAGATAACATTCCTATCATTAGTTTATATTGATGACCATTTTTGGGTTCATGAAATTTCCAGTAAAGCAGCTTTTTTTGCCACTACACTACTATGGGGACTAAAATCACAAATGAATAGCCTACATCTGGGCTCATTGGATGCACAAGAGTCTCAGCTGTCAAGAAATACCAATTTATGCAATGACATTCCTGTTTAAGAACTCCCAGTGTGCAGAAATGGGCAAATACACAGTTTTTATAATAGGCGGAAATTACATATTTGTACAGTATGCAAAACACTATATCTTGCCCAAAACTGCATGGGCTTAACATAAATGTGGTATGTCTGTATAGGGGAGGCTTATATGTATCCATGTAACCCATTTCCATTAACATATATTGAGGTGGAAGGTCAAGGGACCATTTGAAAAACGGTGATGGCCGTATTTCCCTCCCCAAAAAATCGTCTAACTTTGAATCATTAGGTATGTAGCCCCCTTCCCAATGAGCTAACATGACATGGTTGGTCTCATTGGAAACCTGAGGTTGTCTAGAATCAAATGGTATCTTTAAACGTCCCACAATCTCTGAAAGACAGTGTCGTCAGTGATCCTGCCAGCAATCAAGTAGGTGTCATAGGGGTAACAAAACATTGAAAAAAACACATTTCCCGTGATGGGATTCCTTGGGACTTTTTTTCTCTCACTAAAGACATATTAAGGATACAAAATCAGTTGAGTTTGCTACTATTGCAATTTGTCCTAGGTTTAGCCTAATTCTGGACTAAAATTACTGGACTAAAATGGAAGACTTACGCCAACGGTCTATCCAGTAAATCTAACTATTGACACTGTATTTTATCACTACATGCTTGAATCCACAATGGAGATGTAAATACAAGGGAAGGAAAAAATGTTTTCAGCCAGTTATCCCCATGACACAATTCTTAAAACATTTTCAGATAAATTAATAAATGTTTTACTGCATCTATAAGATGTTTCCTACTACAATAATCAATTAATCTCATTAAAGCTTTATGTCAACCTTGAACCACTGTGTAGAAAACTTTAGGTAGATGGGTCCACCAGTTAGGTCTAGACTAAAATATGTCAGTAATTGTTGGATACCGTTAAATTGTATGGCCTACAGTCATAGTCACCAGAGGATGAATGCATCTGACTATGGTAAACCCCTGATTTGATAACCTCGAGTGCCACCATAAGGTTGACATGTTTGTTTTATACTTTGATATCTTGACTTGAATACTTTATTACCAAAACTAATGTCATTCCCATCCACCTTAGCTGTACTGCTAATTAGCAAATGTTTGAATGCTAGTGAGTCATTTTGCGGGGGTTGTGATGTTAAAAAAAAAGTATCCACGGTTTTACAGACGCTTCTTTTATAACAATGGCTTCAAAGCCTGGCGTTCGTCCTGGGGGCATTGACTATAGCATCTTTGAAAATCTGATGGCATTTGTTGTTGATTGAAGAAAGACATTCCTCATTAAAATTGGTCCAGTGCATATGGTGTTTTGTGCCATAGTTTCTATTTGGATATGACCACTGGGAGTTGTCAAAGTAAGACACTGTCAAATCCTACACATGGGGGCTCTGAAGTTATTAACTGTCTCAGTTTATCAGCTAATTGCTCTGAAAATAAAAAACTGCTGATGGATTTCAGTGATTCAGCCTCCTGCAGGCTGAAGCAAATGACTCGAAGTCATTATTGTAGCATTGTGTAAATTGAGGCTAGTGCCTGACACCCACCACTACTGTCGCTAATATTAGTCACATCTCTGTCACATACGTTCCACTACTATTATTGTAATGCATTACTACATACTATCCTTACCATTAATCACTACTACTGTTATCACTAGTAATCACATTTCCATGTGCATTTCATTATTATTGCTGTAATACATCTTTATGTACTTTCACTCCTGTCAACCATCGCTTATAATTGAATACATTGTGATCTCGTTGATCTACTCTGTACATGCGACATCTATTGCACGTCTGTCCGTCCTGGGAGAGGGATCCCTCCTCTGTGGCTCTCCCTGAGGTTTCTTCCGCATTTTTTTTCCCTGTTAAAAGGGCTTTTTTTTTTTGGGGCAAGTTTTTCCTCACTCGAATCGAGGGTCGAAGGACAGAGGGTGTCGTCTCTGTACAGATTGTAAAGCCCTCTGAGGCAAACTGTGATTTGTGAATTTGGGCTATACAAATAAAATTTGATTTGATTTGATTTGATTTGATTTAAAGCACTTCAGCTCATTTTCATCTCTAACTTTTGTATAGCAGACAAGCAGCTTAATTATTTTAATGTAACCTTATGAACTCATAATTTCACACATGTTTATTTAAAATTGCTACTTTGATACAATACAGTGTTCAGGGTATTTACAGTTTTAATAAACACCTTATATTCTCATGCTATGTGAACATAAGCACACACAAGCCAGAACATAAATGTCTACATTTTTTATAAAAAAAATTATACACTTTATTGAATAAAACATATGCACATGCAATTTTAAAATAACTGACTTAGATGTATGCATACTGGTTGTCCGACCTTCTCACAGTTTCCAGTGTGTGCACACACTAAGAGAGAGAGATAGAGGAAGTGAGTCTGAAAGAAAGGAAACTTGCCCTTTGTCGCTTTCCCAGTGGTTGTTACTCCCTCTCAGTACTTCACTGCCTTTGAAATGTTATTTTGTGCTCCGTTTCCCAGCATGCCACTGTGCAACCTGGTACGACCAGGTTTCCTGCTATTGTTAACGCGCTTTGTGTGGGCCAGCTGAGGTTAGACACATAGTTTATAGACGTGCAACACGCCACTTATGTTGAATAGATAATTTATATGATTCATCCATCCATGCAGGGACTTTATTAAAATTTTAAAATGTCTGTACCTTCATGATTCTGTGTTGACATGTGAGCTACCGACAGGGCAAACTTATTACACAGCTGCTATAAATGTATGTGTTGAGTGATTATACCTTACAGTAGACATCAGTTTTGGTTGGTGTTTTCTCAAAAGTACGAAAATGTAATGTAAACATTATTTCTTTGCCTGATTACAATACATGAATGCAACACTATGGTATAATATTTTACTGCCCCCTGTAGGATCGTACTGTAACCGTACGTGGGACGGCTGGCTGTGCTGGGGGGATTCAGCTCCAGGGACCGTCATGCAGATGTGTCCTGGATACTTTACTGACTTTGACCCTGCTGGTGAGGCTTTAACATACACACACACACACAGACTGCTGTTAATTATGCATGTCTTATATTTTCTTTTTGTTTGTATTGATATGGACTTTTTTTATTTTATTTTTTTCATTTTAAACTTGCTCCAGTCAAATGTTCACATCATTTTTTGCCTTTTGTTGGTTTATTTGCAATAAATAAAAGTAAAAACAAATAAAAGCTACACCAATGCAGAAACACATGCAAATTATAGTTAGTATTAACAGTAGAGGTAGACCGCTTATCATCCCTGGCAGATGATCGGGGCCGATATTCAGCATTTTCTGATTTTTTTCTGCCAGATTGCTAATAAAATAAGCTAATTTAAAAATGTGCTGCTTTTGCTCTGATACAACATCCTCTCACACAACACCATCTGATTGGTCACACCATAATTAATAGCCTATAAATACTGAATAATCTGACTGTGCAAAGTCACTAGTAGCTAAATTTATCAAATAATGTAGTGGAGAGGAAGTATGAAGTTGTATTGTTTTTTGAAGTAAAGTACCTCGAAATTGTACTTAAGAACAGTACTTGAGTAAATTGTACTTTTAGGTTTATTTTACCCCTTATTAACAGTGATCATTTCATCTGAAATCACCTAAATCAAACCATAAAACATGTTAATGTAATGGAAATGAAAACGTCTTCAACAGAGAAGGTTACCAAGGTGTGTAATTCTGATGGCCAGTGGTTCCACCACCCGGAGAGCAACAGAGTCTGGACTAACTACACTCAGTGTCAGGCCCACACCAAAGACAAACGCAAGGTAAAACACAATGCCATGAAAGTACTGTTTGTGAGAGGGTTTCAAAGCTTCCACCATGTTTGTTACCAACAGTTAGGAACACATTTAGTTTGGCTTCTTGCGCCAAATTAGATTCATTTGTTTGAAAATCAGAGCCAAAAATCGAGGCTCTCAGTCCTCTTTCATGTGGACTGATGCATAGTAACCATGAGACTTTGAACAATACCCTCAAGTGTGGTTTAGTGCACTCCCTAGAGTGATGACTAATGTTTTCGATATTGTTGAAATTTAATCTGAGCCGACTACAGGATACAACACCAGAAGCGTTCATAACAGATGTTGATATCTGATAGTCAGAAGTTGCACGTATCCTTGGAGAGTTGAGCACAACAACGTGAACTGACTCACGGACTCATGTGGTCTGAACACATAAGCTGGATCTCTGCTCCACCATGCTTATGAATCAGATGCTTTTAGTAGCAGCAACGTTCTGAACATTGCACTTTGATTGGCCCAGTGGTGTGAGGATGGTATTCATTACATCTTATGTCATAAAGATGCGCTGACACCACCCAGCTACAGGTGAATCAGGGCGTCTGAATTAAAGTCATGTGCTAAACTTTGATCCTAAAGAAGTTTTTGATGAGTTCCTATGTCCTTAGCACTGGATTTGTGTGTAACATTCCTTGTCTGTTCTTTGTGGATATAGAGGATCAAATTTAGAGATTACCCTCATTACCCTCACAAGAAAACTCAACACATTTTTTTCTCCCAATCCTACATTGAGTTTAAATTCATAGAATTCAAACTCAACATGTTACTTGTATAATTATAACTCTGTGGAGTTTTAATTTAAGTCTAACTTTACGGCAAATCTTTTTTGTTGTTGTTGCCCACTGTTTTTTTCATGGAGGATAAATGGTTTTAATTCACCTCATGGTTACAAGTGCAGGCTGTACTGACTCGCAAGTCATTTAGGATTTGTTCCACCTGGTGGAGGGCGAGGCTCACAGATATTTCTCTCATGGTAAAGACAGTCTTAGACATTGTTCCATAAATGTCATTTAACTGCCATGACATTTGGCCAACATCTAAATCCGTGGCCATTCAGGAAACACTTTCATTTCTCAATTTTCCCAAAAGACTCGTATTCTTTACAGATGTTTCCTTTGCTTTCTTTCGTGCCGCAGATAGGAGACTGTACTTTTGATGCTGTAAAGTGTAAAGATGCAAACACTGTACCTGCTTTCACCTGGATTCTCTCTTAAACCTAAAATATAACCATCCTTCACAGGAGGTGAATTTATGTATAGTTATCATGAAATACATTTTTTTGTCCGTCCAGTTTGCCATCAGTCTCTTCTACCTGGCCATGGTGGGTCACTGCCTGTCCATTGTGTCCCTGATCATCTGTCTGATCATCTTCTCCTACTTCAAGTGAGTCTCTGACGTCTGATCTGCTTTAACAGTCCAGCAGCCTTCACATACTTATCTTGCTTTATTTGTCCTATTTCAGTGTCAGTGTGTGAGTGATGGTTTCGAAGCTTCTTATTTGTAGACCAACATATGGAAACAATTGATGTTTATGACCTAATCACAGATGTGGTCAGTGTAGTTATATAATGAATAACACTATGCTTAAATATAATAATAATAATAATAATCAAGACTTTAAAAATAACAACAAATGCCATCAGTTAAGAAAAATGTATACAATAAGTGACTTTTAAGAAGAAAACACTGAAAAGACACTGAGTAATAAAAAAATAAAATATGGTCTGTGAAATATGGTGCTTGTTAGTTCAGTTAGCCGTGCAGCTAGCGCAGGGAGTAAGAGGTTTTCAGGCCCGAGGCTAGCTGGTTGGCATGCTAACTTCAATAGATAATCTACAATGCAATACATAGACATATTTGACCTAATATCAAAACTGCTATTTCCCTACATTCTGTTGATACTTGTAGTTAAGTTTATAGATTTTTAAGCTACAATTCTTACATATTACACCTTATGTCAAAAATGTTTGAATATCCAATATGCCAATGTGTTGTATCTAAAGAAACCTTAACTAACAACCTTTCCCTTTGGTCTCTCTGTCTGTATCTGTCTTTCAGGAGTCTGAGTTGCCAGAGAATCTCCCTCCACAAAAACATGTTTCTCTCCTTCATCTTCAACTCCATTGTTACTATAATGTGGCTCACGCACAATATGGCCAATAACCCAGCCATCGATGCCAGCAACCAAGTGAGCCGCTGACTTTATCTGTATTTCACCTCATTACACTACGATACCTCAAAACCCCACATTTAACATAATGGTGTGCTCATTAAGTTCTATAATCCAAAGCTTAGTGCGTTACTCAAACTGTGGGTGGTTCTTACTATTCTATGTCTGTCAGGTGAGCTGTAAGATCCTGGCTGTGCTGGTTCAATATACGTCTACTTCCAACTTCTTCTGGATGCTGTGTGAAGGCATCTACCTCCATACGCTCATCATAGTGGCCGTCTTTGTCGGGGAACAGCAGCTCTTCTGGTACTACGTCCTGGGCTGGGGTGAGTCAGGAGAATCTGGTATTTTACTGGCATCTCCAAAACGATTTCCTTTTGTTTTAAGTGCAGGCTGCTTTTATCTTGTGGTCATGTCCATATCAACAACATACATGATTATAATTACACTGATTTCCAATAATTTATACAATGTCTACAGAGACAACGTTTAAGTATCATAGTGCACTTGAATTACCTCAGGATACCTCCTGAGTACCACTCCTGAGTGCAGAGTTACTGCATTAGCCCCTACAGGCACAGTAATGATAAGTCTTCCAAGTGGCAAAAGATTATTTACTTCAAAGTCCACTTGAATATATGAGAGCAATTTTACACCATACTTCACACTTCAATGCTTTTGTTGCATTGAGAAAATCCATTTTCAACCATAATTCAGTGTTAAAATGTACCCTTGAATCCTGGATGTACCCGTGCTGAGATAAGTGTTCTTTCATTTCATCTCTAATGCAGCCAACCAGCTCTTATGTATTAGTAATGGATTATTTTATGTCTCTCACAGCTTACATCTTTTTATATCTGTACGGTATAGCCTGCCTGTAATGGGCATGGCCCATGTACTACGTGTGCAGTTGAGAAAGCTACATAAGTTACTTATTTAAAGGAATATTGTATCATTTTGGGAGATTCATTAATATGTTTTCTTGCCTGGACTTAGATGAGAAGATTGATACCGCTCTCATGTCCATATGAGCAATATGAAGCCCTGTTTCTACTCTTTATGCTAAGCTAAGTAGCTGTCTCCTGTTTGTAGCTGAATTTTGACTAGACAGAGATCTATTGATCTTTTCATCTTGTTATGGTTCAATGCAAAAATGACTCAAATGTAAACACAGGGGATAAAGAAGGAAATGACACACAGGTGAGCACAGAAAACAAGCAGGAAAAAGACAAAGACAGGAAGTGGAAAGTAAAACATGACACACCAGATGAGGCTTTCAACATAAAACTGGAAATCACACTCAAATCAGAAACATGACACATCTGACTCTCGGCAAGGAAGCTTCCCAAAATGTTATTGACCACACGGACATTTTCCTGACATCATGCTCAGGGTGGGAAGCTTGAATGTGGTACCGGTGTGTTCCAGGTTGCAAGTCTGATAAACACAGCCCAGTGAATTTGACAAATCGTGATCATTTTGTTGTTTCCTGATTGATCAGCAACTGAAAAGACAATGGACAGTGAAAATCTGGACAGCCATTGGACTGTATTTCACGTAAAAAACCCCCAACATGTTTGATAACACATTAGCATCTGTTAGGCAGCTAACAGCTAACGTTAGCATTCAACCACTTCCTAGCTAACATTATACTGTAACACTGTTTGATAGTATTACAAGATATGATAGAAAAGGTGTGAATTCATTCTAAAATATCAATATATATTTTATCTTTTTTTTTTTTATCTTTAAATATAACCGGATGTCCTTCCAGATTTTCACTATCCATCATCCTTTCAGTTGCATATTAATTTGAAAGTGGTAAAATGAGGACAATTTGTCAGACCCACATTTAATCGACGTGTAACGTGGAACACAGCAGCATAACATTGCCCCAGCATTCGTGCTTCTCACCCTGAGCATGACGTGAAAATGGCCGCCGTGTGACCACGGTCTATTCCTTGAAAGTTAAAAGTACTGTAATGCTAAAACAGTATTGTCTCTCTTTCACTTCAAAGGTTTTCCCATCATTCCTGCAGCCACATACGCTGTGGCTCGTGGGCTCTTCTTTAACGACAAGTAAGATATTGTATGTCTACAATTATTTTCAGTCCAGATCAAGACCATGAATGTTGCAGTATGCAGTCGACTGTATCGTCACTACAGAGCGGGGTTTCTCCCTCGCTCACCTTCATGTCACCTTCTTCTCGGATCACTGTTTGGTCATGATCAGGCTGAGAGGAGCTGAAAGATATTGATAAGCCTCATCAACTGGTGTTTGTGTGAGCCCTTTGCTGAGTCTGGTGCTAGCGATGATTGATTCAGGCTTTCATTAAGCCCTTTTATGTCTCTGTGCATGTGAAAGCTCATCGGAAAGGTGTCACTTTTTCTTGCTTGTTTCAGCTGTTGGGTCAGCTCTGAGACACACCTGCTGTATATCATCCATGGGCCCGTACAAGCTGCACTGATTGTGAGTAATTTATCAAAGTATATTTTATATACTACTATGAAATAATCAACCACAGATTTTATCTTGCTCCTTCAAAGTTGACCACTAAAACTTCTTTGCAGACACTTAGTGGCAGCAAATACAGACTGGTAGAGTTCTTTTACCTGAAACTCAAAATGTAAATGACCTCCGCGAAATAGATGCAAATACAGAGTCAATCCAAACACACAACTGCCAGTTATCAGTCAGTTTCTGATGCTGCGTTCCAGCCAAAGTCCAGCTTCAGACCTCCAAACGTTTCAGGTGCACAACGCAACTGTGTTAAGTTATTACTTTAGTTAAAGTGATAGTCACCCATACAAATAGTACTTGAGTATCAAAAGTACAAGTAAAAGAACATAATACATATATTTTGACATATATGTTGATACTGTATGCTATGGGTCGACCGATTACCTGCCTGGATGATTATCAAATACGATGTTCAATATTCTTCTGATTATCAGAGATGTTTTCGCTGATAAAATAAATTATTTTAATTTATGTAATCTAAAAAGTAACTAGTAACTAAAGTTATCAAATATATGTAGTGGAGTAAAAGTACAATGTTTGCCTCCAAATTGTTGTGGAGTGGAAATATAAAGTAGCAGAAAATGTAAATACTCAAGTAAAGCACAAGTACCTCAAAATTACATGAGTAAATTTACTCAGTTACATTGCATCACTGCTCTTTGGCAAGTGTTCATACAATTGAACCGTCAGCAGGGCAGCCTCCTGGAGGGAGGACGCCATTATACATTTTATTTGACAGCACGGAAACATATCTAAGTATTCCTATACTAGCCTTATAAAAATACTGTCAGCTACAAATACATCGTACCCTCTCCCCATGGGTGCTGCCACTGTTGTGTGACATCAGGCATCTAGCTGATGTATTTGACCCGAGTTTACAAGTCACAATTCTGACTTTGAGTGGCAGGTTATGAGTTGTCTATTGTCGGGCTGTTGGCTGTTAGACAAAATGTAGTGAAAATATAGCACACTTGAAGAGGTTGGACTATTGGCAGGAAATATTTACAACAGAACTCAAAATAAGATTGTGCTTTCTCCATTTAAATGCTGTGCAGATATACAGGAAGAGAGGAGGCCACCTTCCTTGAACTGGTTATCTGAAGGTGTAGTTATAGTGCCACCATCTGGCCAATTGTTGTAGTTCCTTAGATGTTATGCAAAAATGTGCCTTCCCTTCATGTTTGGTCAAGTCAAATGCTGTATATCAGAAACATAAACACTCTCTCTGTGTCCTGTCTCTACTCACTTTCACTTCCTCTCCTAGGTGAACTTTTTCTTCCTCCTGAACATCGTCCGGGTCCTGATCACCAAGCTGAAAGAAACCCACTGCGCCGAGAGCACGGCCTACATGAAGGCGGTGAGAGCCACCCTCATCCTCATCCCTCTGCTGGGAGTCCAATTCATCCTTTTCCCCTGGAGGCCAGAGGGACGCATCAGCCGGGCCATCTATGATTTCTTTATTCATATCTTCAGCCACTTCACGGTACAGAATCAACGATATTAACACCAATGATCTGATTACTTTATTATTATATATTTTTTATTATTATTTATTTATAGGATTATCTCACTGACATCTGTTCATGTATTCATATTTAATGTATGTTCTATAACATTGCAGGGACTCCTGGTGGCGATTATATTCTGTTTCTGCAATTCTGAGGTACGTTAAATAAATAATACTTCATTTTTCAAAGAGACTGTAAATAGCTAAGAGCTAACAGAGACTCCACTTAGATCATTAGCTATGATCATGAGAGAAGATCAGGCATGTAAAATCAGTCTAAAACTAGTTAGACTAATGTCCAAAACTAAAGTTTTAAAAATATAAAAATATAAAATAACCAAAAGAATAAGAAGAAATGTATTTAAGTTGACTATCATTGTTGATGTTCAGGCCCAGACAGCGCTGCAGAGGAAGTGGGCTCAGTTGAAGTCTGCCTGGGGTAAAACCGGCTGGGGAGACACACCCATCAACAACAGCAACTTCAACTACCACAGCTCCTCCATCACCGAAACTAGCCGCGCCACCATCAACTTGGAGGCGCCCGTTCCTTCGCCTTCTGAACAAAACCAAAACTTCCTGTCCAACGGGAAGCAGATGAACAGCAAGACATGCAGCAACGGGGAGGTAGACGTGTTCAGCAAGCTGGAGACCACTGACATCTGACTGGAGGAAGCGAAGAGGTGACGGTTGTGGTACCAAAAACAAACTCACTTATATGTAGACACAGAAAGAGAAAGACAGAGATTGCAGGTGAATTTTCAAAATAAAGGTTAACTGATTGTACAAAAGTTCTGCAAAGCACTTAAAAAACATGTGATGCTCACACACATACGCACGTTTTTACAGTGAGAGCTCCACTTAAAAAAAAAATCCAAAAATTATTCATATCATGGTGTCATGAAGTCCACTTGTGTATTTCAGTATTTTTTTTCTAGTTTTTATAATGTATTTCCTGTCAGAATGGAGAAAGGTGTAAACCTGCCATTGTAACATGACAAATGCAGAGCTGTGTTTGTGTAATCTGATGCCTTATGAAGCCTCTGCATGCTTTACCAGTGCTCCACTGTGACCAGTGAACGTCATAGCCCACTGATGTGATCTGTATGTTCTCTTACATGCTTTTATCTAATACAGATAAATAGAATCACCCCTGGCCTGCAGAAAGCCAGCATCCACATTTAAGCTGTTTTTTCAGAAAATACAATCTCTTGTGTTCACATGGTAGAAACAACAAAAGCAACACAATCATGGCTCAGATTCCCTGTATACACTGTAAGAAAAATATGACAGAGGAAGTGTACAGTGGCTGAAGGGCTTAACGTTTTGAACATGCACTACTTTATTTTGTAATGCATTTTGGTCTCGTCTGCCCTGCATAGGCAAAAAAGCACTTCAAAAACATGTGATGCTCACACACATACACGCGTTTTTACAGTAATTAGGCCTATATGTTGAATGAAATTTGAGGAAAGACCTGAATCTGACTTTTTGACATTGGTTTTAACATATAAAAATCTCTAATAGCATATAGAAACTTCTTATATACTTATATACAGGGTGTAGCTGAAACACTAACTGCATTCAGGTTGAGTATTGCAAGGACTTCGAGGAGAATACCCTGTCACAGCCAGCCAACACATTAGCTAAAGCAACATGTTACCTAAAGCAACACATTAGCTAAAGCAAGTTGGCCAAAGCAATATGTTAGCTAAAGCAACACGTTAGCTAAAACAAAACAGTTAAAATGTCTGTGGTTATATCAAGTTAAAGCTAAAGCTAAACCTGCGTTTATTTAGACCTGCTGATTTCATTACCTGTATTTGGAAACTATCTATTTTAAGCTAAAAAAAGTTTGGACAACTTAAAACTATTGGTCTACTTTACTTGGACATCTTAAGGTAGTTGGTTCCCTCATTTATTTTTTTTTGAAAGTAAGATCACTTTGTCAGATTTTACAGTGGATTACAGGATCTGTGATAATGTTTTTGGTGGAGTGAAACAAAAGCTTAAAAAGGCAGACAATGAAGGCATTGCAACCTTTTCATCAATTATTGCCATCCAACCTGTAAACTTTAAAAATGTTTGCCAACTTCAGTTTTTTGTATTTTTTTCGATTTGCCTTTGTAGGGCAGTAATGTTAAAAACAGAAGCCATCTTTCCAGATGTTAAGTTTGGACACTTAACTGGGGAAACCCTTTATCCCCACATTATTGCTGTAAAATTAGTTTTTTTAACGTTGACGGTTGCTATATGTATTCCTAAACAAATCTTTAGTTTGACAGAATCATTATAATTTAGGCCGACATTTGTGGCAATATAAGACCTCACTGAATGTGGAATTTGCTACGT
>NC_140195.1:25880125-25909573 GCF_965226575.1 Pagrus pagrus
TGCCATCTGGCAAAAGATACAGAAGTATCTGCTGCCACACCCCCAGACTACAGAGCAGCTTCTTTCCCCAGGCTGTGAGACTCGTTTACCTCTTGTGTAGCTTAAAGGGACTACAACTGGCATTTTCTGGTACAACCCTTGAGCATTGAGCATGACAAAATGAAGAGAGTTGAATGTAAGATTGCATCCCAAGATGTGTAAGAACATTCAGCTTTAATTCCTCACTTTAAGCAATCATAAGCAGCAGTTTAGAAATATGTAGAACTGATTCAGAGCTAGAAAGTCATCAAGTGCATGCTTAAAAAAAGAAATGCTGCTCTTTCATTAAAATCCTTTTAGTCACACTGTAGACGGGAACATTAAGATAATAACGCCAGCCTGACCACTGCTTCTCGAGACAATTACTGTAAAAGGTGAACAAAGGAAAGCCAACAAAGGAAGTGTGCTTTTAACTATTACGTACATGTGATAAGATGACAGCTGTAATTGTTTTTTAATGCTTGTTAACTGAAGTGCTGGGTGGTGGGCGACATAGCTATTTCTTATATGAGTGGAAGTAAAGGCTCAACTAATTCAGTCTACAGCCATGCTAGTGATTCTTTTAGGCTGTTGTGAGCTAAATGCTAACTTAGCTTTCTAACATGCTCACAGTGACAATCCTAACATGCTGATGTTTAGCAGATATATTGTTGTGTATATACTAAAGTTAGATGTTCACCATCTAACTTTTGTATATTAAATCCTGTGTGAAGCCAGTGATCAGTAGGGGTTTTAAGGAAGTGATCATTTTAGGCCGAACAATGATCTTTTCCTAAACTTTACCACATAGTTCTGGTGCCTAATCCTAACCGAGCACTTTCTATCGCTTCATTTTTAAAGTGTAACCAGATGCTGCATATTTATTATTGCTTACTTGACCAGGGAATGAGAACGTGTTGTTTTTATGGGTTGGTGAGTCTAAATGCAACAGTAACATGGTGGACCGGATCATTGGCTAACATTTGCTATTAAGCACTAAACACAGAGCACAGCTGATGGGAATGCCATTAGTTTTGTAGGTTTAAATTTAAATTTTGACCCCACGGTGGAGCTAGTTGAAGAGTCAGAGAATCCATCCAATAGTTGTGGAGATATTTCAGTCTGGTGAAAGGAGTGGACCAACCAACATTGCCATCTGATGAGTCATGTTGCAAGTGTGGCTCCTTCCTGCTGTTAATATGACTCTGTAATGTATCTAAGTTGTCTCTAGTCTTCTCTCTACATGGTATTTCAGTTTCGGTGTAAATGCCCTAATCCCATAGGACTGTAGGTTTCATTATTATTGCACTTCCGCACGCCGCCCTCTCAGCTTGCAACCGTGGATATTCATGAACAACATTTCGGTACATAGACCATCATCAGGTTCACCTGAAACCTTTCGCTCCAAAATGCTGGTATTACATTTCCTTGATTGCAACTGAAGACAATGTGCAGAGTTTTTTGTCGTGATTTGGTCGACCCTTGGTCTTCTCCTACACACCTGTCGATCCACAGGTGCAGAAATGTTTTGCTCTTTGATTTTAACAGTCTCAAGCTTCCTTCTTTTTTTTTTTACCTCCTGCAAAGCTGAAACTGTGCAAATACTACAACTTCCTCCCAGTGAACAAGAGAACAGCAGCTCTACCTTCCCCCTAACGTCACAGGCTGTAACCAGCAGAAGCTTCTTGCTGCGGTGTGCCTAGTTTGTTTTCAACTGGATGAGACTGACAGGAGGTGGTTCCTGAGTTAACCGCTGAGAATGTTTGTTATTGGTTGAAAATTTTATTTTGGAGATGAAACTGGACCCAGGGTGTATTGGTAACTTTAGCTTTAGCTTGTTTTACTTACCCCCGCAGTCATTTCTCAGCTCTCAGCTGTGCCCAAACTCTTGCTTCATTTTGAATCACGCTAGATGCTTTTTAGAAAATGTGTGTGATATTAGCCAGATATCAGCAACAGGCTATCTAAGGGCCATGGGTCAAAACACAAACACATCTGATGCACACAGGGTTAAGATTAGGTTCAGATTAAAGTTAAATTAAAGGTTTGATTGAGCACCTGAGCCTTTTATGTATGTCCAATGTGCATTTTATCCACCATCCTCTGATGTTAGCCAAGCTCTGAAAAAGTACTGTGTGTAGCCACAGGTGTTCAAGAGATAATGAGGCAGTGTGCAATGACAATGATTCACACATGAACAAGACAGTCAATATACATGTTTTATGGGTCAATCAGTTGTCATCTTGTTTTGTTTTAGCAGTGATTTGAGGTTTTAAGTGTAACTATTGGAGAGATTGGAACTGATTAGCAGATGTTAGCAAGCTAAGAAGCTAAAGTAAGATGGTGAACATGGTCAACATTGGGTCGAAAGCAACATGCACAACCCTTATTTTACCTTTTGTTGTGGTGCACAGAATCAATGTACATTTCTGCAATGGATATGTTGAAACTTCACATTTCTTTATGTTGCAAACTTTCTTTAGGTCCAGTTTTCTATTTTATGTTGTGACACGTTTTGTGGAAACGTCAATGAGGCACGATGCCGTATGACAGGTTAAATGTGAGCGTATCAGTGGTTTACATAACGCTACTGGCCAACATTTGATCCCCAGGTGTCCTTAAAAAAAGCACCAAGTTTTGTCGCCACAGTTACAACAGGAGATGGACCGCCCTCCCGTGAAAAACAGCTGGCTTCGGTCGCCACAAAAAGCGCTGGAAACCTCCCCACAGAGTCAAACTGCCGTTGACCACCTTTGCAGTTTTGTGCTGATAAGAATATAATGTGAACGTGACGTGCCACATTTGGTACAGCCTGTGATGTATCTGTGGTTTGCAGAGACGTTAACAGCTAACATTAACATTATTGTAGCATTAAAAGGCCGACTAATCTTATTGATAAGATTAGTCGGCCTTTTGAAAACCCTTTCGACACTGACACACTACAGTGTAGAGTCTACCCACGTGAGCACTCCACTACAAAGGGGTTCTGCTATGAGGCAACAAGCCTGAGGACTAATTTCCCAGCCCTGTGGTGAACCCTTGTTGTTGTCACCCCAGTGTTTCATTCATGTTATTGCGGTGTCCTCCTGCTGTGTCTCCTCTTGGCTGTACATAGTGGCCCGGCTGTGACTGTGACCTGACATGCTCTGGTTGGATCGTGCAACCTGACTTCAACCTGGCAGGAAGGCAGAGACTGTTTATGTAACACACACAGCCTCAGATTAGCACCTTTGGACCCGTGCTCCCCTTCTCAGCCTCGCTCTTATAATCTCTTGATCTCATTTTGACACCTCTCTCACTCCCTCTCATTTAATGGGCAGGGCGTCTCACGGCGGCTAATGATTTTTCTCTCGCCTGCTGTCGTGCATGTTTTCCTCCCACTCTCATGCCTTCCGATGATGTAAAGTCCTGCATATGTGTCATTTAGTGTACAGGACAGTCCTCTTTCGTTTTTCCCCACTTCCCTGGGGCAGCGACTGGCCTTTCCCCCTCGGAGTCTCCACATCTCCTCCTCTCACTCCTCCTCCTCATTCTTTGTTCCTTCCATCACCTCGCCCCCCTGCCTTTCTCTCCCTCCACTCTTTTGGCATGCAATGTTCCTTCATTGCAATTCTGTCACATGTGATCTAGTCACTCACAGTCCTGGCTTCACACCCACTTGGCTGCAGAGAGAGTCACCTTGTACGACCTATACAGAGGAGACAGTAGCAATGTCAGGCAAACAAAGACAGTCAACGGACAGCTCGGGTTGGCTGTTGTGGTGAAAGTCACTCTCGACCGTTGTTCTGAAAATTAACCTGATGCCCCACAAAATATCTTGAGATCATGACTTCAGATTTTGTGTTGGCTATAAGCCTATTTTACTGACTTCATTTCATCGCTGTTATTTTAGATACCAAACATTTTGTGCTGTCTGATTGCTGCATTGTTGCTCAAGAGTTTATTTTGGCTTAGTCTGACAGAACTGCTGGACACGAGCACAGTGTGTTCTCTTATTGATAGCAGTCAATAATGTCACTGACAAGAAGAAAATAGCCAGAATAGACATTAAAAGGCCATTTGGCAAAAGATGTATTTTTATTTTGAGATAAGAAAGATATTTATCACCATTACTGAGATGTATAAAGATATATTTAAGACTGTGCCATTATATTTTCAGCCTCTATGTTGTGACTCATGTGGGACACTTTTTAAATGTCAATTAAATTCTGTTCTTTATTATATATTTTGTGGAGTTGTGTACTTACGTTATCCTAAATGTTTCCAACAATGTTTAATTTGGTGACCTGTCGCTACAGGAAGTCAGCAAACGAGACTAAGCGTAAAGTGAATAATACTACTCATTACCTCGTGACGTCAGATACATTTTTAATCAGCAATGCTGGTTGTTACTCAACAGCCAGATCACTTTACTGTACATTAACCGTAAGCTAGCGGGCAATATGACGCACCAAGGGTGTGTGTTCAGGTCAACCTTTCACCTAACCCAGCACTCTGTTTCTCTCTCTCTTCTTTCCCCCTCGCCTCTCTCTGATGTTTTTCTTGTAGTTAAGTACATTTCCCCTCCAGCAGTCAGCAGTCAACATTATTGACCGTAAACACCTGATAATAGAGGTCACCTCCGTTGATCGCTTCTGCAGTCAGGTTGATAAACAGGAGTCAAGAGAAATCTACTTTTTAACCCCAAAAGTGCAAAAGTAAGCCCTAAGCTCTCCTCCCGCCGGTTAACGGCTCCAGATGAGAGCAGAATCTGATGTGACTGGGTGTTTATTCCTCCAGAACATCTGGCTCTGCACCCGACTTTTGATCGACAGACCCATGGCAGAAGATATGACATATTATGCATTTAAATTTGTTCAATATGTTGTTTTATCACTGTTTATTGTTGTATCATCGCAGTTTTCTCTCTCTGTTATTACACTGCTGCAATTCCGTTGAAGGGAGAACACTGAGTCTAATAAAAATCACAATATTGGAAACACAACAGTTAACGAGACCTCTCGATAAGCACTCCTTTCATCTCTGTGTTTAATTTGCCCCAGGACTGTCCTTGGATCCTGCCTGACTGCTCACACCGCTGTCCTGCATCCCTACTCTCTTTTGTTCCGGCTGTCTTATCTGTTTATTTTCTGTGCTGTAATCAATGTTCAGAATCAAAGGTTGCAGCTGTACTTTAAAAGGATCGTTATTAATCTACCCTGACACTTTTTTGTGTGTAGCTGCCAGGGCCTGAAATGAACACCTGGTGACCAGCCAAATAACAAACAACGTGGCTTCTGAACCAAAGTGTAATATCTTTTGATCAGAATTGAGGATGTAATCATATCTGCACCTACTCACCACAAAGAACGTGAAAAACGCACAAATCTAAAGAAAAATAGCGATTTCATTATCTTATTTGGCAGGTTGCATCTCCTAAGTGTTTATTATCACACAATGTTTTTCTTGGATCTCAAAAAAGATTATCTTGGCTTAGTGGCTTTAATAACCTTGTGACAACATTTACAACAAGCTAACAACAGCATTATGTAAGCATTAAATCACATACTTGTCAGACTGCTTATCCTTAAATGCTAACAGTAGATGCACATGTCTTCATAAAAGGCTCAAGATAAAAAATTTCACAGTAGATTGTTTTCTATTTTCCTAATTTTATAGTTTTACTTTTACCTTCTTATCCTGAGAAAAAAGTTAAAACCAGTGTTTACATAAAATGATTTGTTTTTATGGGCGGACCTGACTAAATATATGAACATGTTAGAGCGAACCAGGTTACAAGATGGTGCAGCATTCCTTCAGAGTTGCTCAGTGGGTTCATTGGAGGAAAAAGGTTTTCAGGCTTCTTCAGGTTTTGAGCCCATAGAGCAAAAACCTTGTCTGGCTGAGCTGGCTGACAGCCGCAGAGATGGCATTCAAATGATGCTCTGTCGTGACTGTTAGAGACTTCTGGACTTTCATGAATTCACAGCATTCACATCAAGTGACACTGTGATCGCTTCACCAAAAAAAGGACATGGCAACAGCAATAGCACAAGTGCAGAACTCAACAAAAGTTGGCAGATCAAAAATACACTCAGTCAAAAATGATTGATGCCCGCTAAATATTGTTGCGGCTTTTCCAAAACCAAACCCATGAACAAACCATCAAATGACCGTGCAAAGGCAACAAGACTACAAACACAAAGCAAATCAAATAAGCAACTCAAGTCAAAACCGTTTAGACACAGTCAACAATAAAAATGAACGGGAAAAAAAAAAAGAAAAGAAAAAACACAGAGACTCGGGACAACATCTCATCTCAAGGATCATATGGTCAAGCACATCCTCAATACAGGAAGACTGTAGGTGTACAATCAATCTGGTGCAATGACAGATTTTCCATATGATCCAATATGGGTTGCCATATGTTGTAAAACATTTTGTTCTTATTCTTCAACAAATAAATAATTTTCTCAAAGGATGTACAGTTATTAATATTAGAAAACCACATTTCAATTATATGTATGTTGACTTTACATAATAATTATGCTTTTATTAAAGCAACATTATGTGGAAATTGGCATTTTGTGCGCTTCGGCGCCCCCCACAGTTTCTGTGGTAAACCTACACCATTGTGATGTAGGTGCTGACTACAAACAAAACTCATTACATCATAACAATGTTATGTGTTGAAAACTTGTATGTTGAAGTAAACATGTATATAACGCTGAGATCCTACCCTCTCACTGAAGTTACACAGTGCAGAAACAAGTGATGGGGAGGCGGATAGTCACTTTTAAAGGTGTCATTTTATGTTTGTGTATAATGCATGAAGAGCATTACGTCTATCATAGCCATGTGCAATATGAAAAGATAATGGAGAAGTACAACCACGTGTTATTACACTGTTGACGGCTTACAATCCGTTTCATATGTGATGTTTTACAAAGCTCACACACACACATTACAATTGTAACCACATGTAATATTATCAAATAATTAAAGAAGCATAGTACACATGCTTTACATAAACACAATACAATTAAACCATAGTTTAAAAAGGATGAATTACCAACACAAGGTGAAGTTGTTTTTATGCTCTACCTGTTTTAAATTTGCATTGGATCTTAGTGTGTCTGGTTTAATTTAATCCCAGTCACATACCGCACCAGCCCCCCAAAACAGGTCCGTGACTTATTCTTGGTCCCGGACTGTATTTTAAGAAGACACACAGTTCTTTGACAAAGACAGCTGCTGAACACATGGCTGCTTCATCAAATCCAGACACACAGTATGCCTGCAGCTCCAATTTACAGTGTTTTAATTTTGTTATACTGACACAATTATGTGGCCTACATTTCTTAAGTGCTCCATTTTCCCGGCATCAAATTAGGTGCAAAAACCCAGGGAACAAATTTGAACAAGAAAAAAATGAAGAAAATGAGCCAGCGCAGGAAGAATAATGACGCACAGGACAAAAACATCCTTGAATCCAACTGATCCAAAAAAAATGGTTAAATGGAATTTTTGTCATTCCTCTCACTCAATTAAAAGCTTGCATCTTGCAGAGAAACTATTACAATTGACATAGTGCATAGTTGTTTGCAAGTGAGGTACAAAGACTATTTAACACCAACTTGTTATTGAATATCATTGCAAGAACACAAACAAATCAGTGTCTTGCTTTTCTTCGGTCAATTATGTGTGTTGACATTTTTACAGATGCGAGACTTTTATCCAACAGCGTCATTATGCATCCTCACACTCCAGAAGCCACTCACCAATGGGAGGCTCCCTCCAGAAAGGGCACTATTCAAACACCGCGCAACACAAACACTGCTTGCTCATTCCTGCGGAGCAGAAAGAGCTCTAAATCTGTCTGAAGCTGTGTTTTCGCTCCCAGACTCCCTCCAGGTGGAACACCTCTGATAAAACCCACAGACTGCATACTGTACCCAGGAGAACTCCCACAGACAGGCTTATACTGTGAGTTAAGTGTGTGAGAGTGTGTGTGTGTGTGTGTGTGTGTGTGTGGAGGGAGACGGTCAGACAAATAAAACTGAGACATAAGGGAAACCGTCTCAGGAAGAAA
The DNA here is from genome assembly GCF_965226575.1 of Pagrus pagrus. Classification (NCBI taxonomy): domain Eukaryota; kingdom Metazoa; phylum Chordata; class Actinopteri; order Spariformes; family Sparidae; genus Pagrus; species Pagrus pagrus. Next base: position 25,888,215 of record NC_140195.1, read on the forward strand.
ATACATGTAGTTGTACAGTACCTTAAATTACGACAACCTTTAGTGTAATATCAGTCTTCTCAAGCAAGAAAGTGAATAAACATTTTTCCCAAAATGCAAAATGCCTCCAGCCTGTGGTCATTACAGTAAGAAGTCATAAAAATGATATTTTTTTAAGCAATTTTTGTAGTCTCCTACACTACTCAATTATGCAAAATCACACGATCCCTCCACAGGAAGTGCAAAAGTAAAATAGTAGTGGAAATAAAAATCAAATTTTTAAACTCTTTCCCAAAGTTTAAAATGATTTCTATCCTGGATGAAACTCTGCTGTGACAGTTCCTCCTGGGATTCCCGTCCTCTGATTGGCTTAGAGCGTCCCGGGGCTGTAATCCACTGCAGGTTAGGGCAGCTTAAGTGGTTTGCTGCACAGAAGAACAGTGTTAATGGTCTCATTTTAGCACTTTAAGACTTGTGTGACCACACACTGGACTTCATGCTCTTGATTTGTAAGATGCCCATGTACAAGTCTGTGGCCAGCTCAGAATTTTAACCAAAGATTCTCTATTTTTTAATGCCCCCAAATTAAAAGAAGTCAGTGTTTCCTGCCTCTGGAGGAGCATGTCGACCATCATGAGACATTCACTTTCCACTGAAACTCAGACTAATTAGGTTTCTTTAAGGTTGGCAGCATCTTAAGACAGTGTGGGTGACCCCTTGCATCCATTCAAAGGAGGGGAAACACCCTCACTATATATGGACTCATTATGAATATGTCATATATAACATAACTCATTTCTCATTTTGGTTTGCACTAACTAGGCAATTTTCATACTCATATTTATTATTTGTTAATAACAATACACTGCCCACACTGTTTATTATTACACTGTATATATTTGTACATGTTATGTATATATGATTCTATTTCTATTTCTGCTCTAGCTCTTCTTCTTACCTTTTTATTATATTGTTTATTTTTTACTATTAACATTTCCCCGTTTGCGGGACTAATGAAGGAATTTTGATTCTGATTCTGATATATGTTTTATGTCTGCGAGTTGTAAACAATGCAATTGAAAAGTGATTTCTTTCCCTGCCTCATCAGATTATTTCATCTGAAATATTTTTAGTGGCCTGATAAAGTAAAACTTTACAGTAGTTTGTATTACTGAGACTTTTGAATTCCCAAATGAACTTAAGCCATGAGTAAAAGGCCTCCGTCCTCTCTACTGTAGTTCTGAGTCTTCATCTGTTTCCATGTTTGGTGATTGATTTGTTTTGTCTTACGACTGTGCTCCCTATCCAGCACCACTCCCTTCGCCTATTTTGAAGTTCCATGGATTCTTGCTGGGTGTGTTCCCACTGTGTTGGTGTTGGTGATGGTGATGGTGTTCAGCCAGCAGACTTTCAGAAGGCTGGTATCGACAGCGGGCGATGATTAGAGCCAGGACATTTTCACATCTTACTCTGTGAAATGAGGACTTATTTCAACCAGACCAGAAGTGATTATGGACAGACATACCAAGAATGTTTTGGTGAGTTTTGTTTTATTCATGTTGAATTTTGTTCAGACGGTGTACTGTTGTATTTCTAAGTAAAGAAAAAAAGGTGTAGAATTTTTGGGGGGGACATTTTGGAGGTTTATTCTGTTTACTTATTAAACTAAATTGCAAACTCATTGCTTGTACATCTCCCAGTTAAAGTACAGGGGCCATTGGACTATCGCCTCTTGCAGGCAACATGATATTCCATATGATATTACATTACATTGTATTGAGACAGGACAGGCCGGAGCTAGCTGGTTAGCATGCTAGCTTTTGGTGACACCTCTGCAGTGCAGTGGATGTCTTTGGCATGATGTCAAGACTGTTGTTTCTTCAGTCTCTGTTGACAATGTTACTTCTACTTTTGTTTCAACTAAATTTCTGGCCATATTTTACAAATTGCCTCTTTAAGTGTGAGGGTTGTTATTTGTTTTCCAGGCGTAATTTAGGAGGCTGACTGCTGTTCTTGCTTTTCCTATTCTGGCTTTGACACCTTCCTCTGTTCCTCTGTGCACAGTAATTATGCCCCCAGGGTGAATAAATCTGTCTACCTCCTCCAATTGTTTATGCACCATCATTATTGTTGGGTTACTGGTGTTATTGATTGTCATGATTTTAGTTTTTCTTATTTTATTTTAAGGTACCAATAAGGGAAAATATTAGATTTCCTGCTTTTAAAAGCAAACACAAAATGCTTATTTTCTCCGGGTAATGATTAATTACTGTAGTACTATATAGTAGGGGAGACCAGGGATGGTTGTAACAAAGGGATAGTTGTAACACTCTCAGTTTGACCGATCACAAACAAGCAGTGGTGATGTCATCAATACAGTCCATGCCCACTTACAAATTGAGCTCACTGGTGAAGCCTCATGTCTCTGAGTTGAAAACTGTCTGTTCTGGAGCCAAAAAACGATTTTTCAGGTAAGAAAGTAAAAATTTCCATCACAAATATTTTTTGCATAGTGTCCATTGTGTTGTAGATACAGTTGTTTCACTTACATGAGCTCAAGTAGTAGTTTCTCTAGTTTAATTTGATGTGTTGCATTAGTGCTAGCTTTGAAGCTAAATGCTAAAAATGGTTAGCTTTTTAATGGCTGCCTGGCATGGGGAGGGTTGTAACTGTTCTTAAAAAGTGTTACAACCTTCCCCTTATGTTGTACTTACTAAGTATTTAGTGCAGCTTTGCACCACACTGTTCTAAAGTTTTTTTTTTACTTTTTCACATTAACCTGTTTCAGGCTACAAAATACACACACACAACACACTCCAGTTTATACTTTATTATTCTTTATTTCATTTATTTTATGTAAAAATATATTTATTTATTTATTTATTGTATATAACTTATACTTTTTATTTATTTTTTTATCATTATTTTTGTATTCTGACAAGTTTATGGTTCCTTCTTTATTATCCATTAAAGTGCTTGCATACATTTTAAGTGTGGATCTTTTTTTAAGTATAATAATTTAATTGTTACATCCATCCTCAAGTAGTGTTACAATTCACCCCGGTACTGGGGTAGGTTGTAACAACAAACCTCTTTGTATTTGACATTAATTTACATAATCTGTGATGATGTAGTAGAAGTCCAAGTGTATGTCATTTACAGCAGACAAATATGGGTACCACATGGCAAAATGGTTACACTTTACACTTGCTCAAACAAAAAGTGTTACTATCATTCCCGGTCTCCCCTATCTAAATGGATGTGCTTCATGTCTGTGTTTTCTTTCCGGGAGTGATTATTTGTCATTTTCTTCTATTCTTGCATTGTCTTGTTCTTTATTATATCGTTGCCAAGAGGACTTACTTTAGCTGCTAGGTGTTAGTAAGCGAATGGAGTAAGTAAAAACATAATTGACGAACTAACTGGGTAACTAGAGTATGCAGTAAGTGCATAATATATGTAAGGGAACACAAACATAAACTACGCAGTCGCTGTGCTTAAGCCCATACAGTAAGTGAGCAATACATGAAGTGCATGAGTAAGTAAATAAATACATAAAACAGCCGGTGTGTACTGAGGTGGTGGGTACATGCAGGAGTGATTAAGTAAACAAGAAACCACATACGTACACACAGCCCCAGTAAACAGGAGTGTATGCACAGCGTGAACGGCCGCAGAAGAAATAATTCGAGAGGAATCTGTGAAAAGTTCAGTTTAGGTTCAGTCTGTGCGTGCTTCTCCCAGCGCCTGATTTCTTGGTGACATCAGTGTCTCCTCCCCCTCTCAGGCCTCCTCTGCACACTAGCGTGCAACAAATCCAGCAAGCGGGGACACTCTTAGTCAAACATTTACCAAAGGCAGGTCAGGGAGCTAACAGTGCTGTCTAGGGGGCCCTCAGCAGCCCTCTTTCTGTTCTCTCCCACAAGTCAATTTGAAATGTACGCCGAGCTTATAGCTTTATTGTGCCTCAGCTCCCCATTGCTTTGACTTGACGACTCAAAGATGGCCTTAAACATTTATCCAGATCGACCGAGCTTCAACTGCCCTGCCTGTCACTCATGCACACACGCACACAAACAAACAACTCCCTCTCCCCCCGTCTCACATGAAAGATTCAACCCTGGCATGTCAGGGAGCTCATTGCTTTGCCTGGAGAGCTCTGACAAAAACTGGTTTCCTCTTTTACCTCGCAGCTTTTTAAAAACTCCACGTTTAAAAAATTAAAAAGCGTGTCGCCTTGTGTTGCATAACAGTCGGGTGGTTATGAAGCAGCACCAGCAGCAGCAGCAGCAGCAGCACCAGCAGAACTTCATCAGTGTAAATATGGAGCCAGGATGTAAAGGGCAAAGAGCTGAGTGGTTTATGAAAAGAGAATTTAAAGTCATGTCGTAAAACGTCATGTGCTTGACTTTATCGAAAGTGTGCATCTATGTGGAGTATTTCTATGTTTGTGTGTCTCTCTGTGTTGCAGGCTTGAGTCAGGAGGGGTTGGCACACCAGTGTGTAATTTTCTATGTATAACTCTGGCTCTAAGGCATTATGGTCAGGGTTGCCAGTTTATGTTTTTCTCCTTTTTTATCTTTGAAAAATGAGATCTAAACACACACCCCACACAACGCAGAAATACACAGGTTCTTGTAAACATACAAGCATATACTGTGCGCTCACATGACTTCAGGGAACACATATTAGTTCTCCTTTGGCTCTGCAGCCAGAGAAAGAGAACACTTTCTCAAGTCTCCCTTACCTCCTTTAATCCTCCCGCTCTCCCTCTGGGGAAATTATGCAGGATAATGTAGAAAGCAGTTGAGCTTATACAGATTTGCACCTGTTGTCTTGGAAGGAGAACAAAACATCTAAAGACAGCCTGTACTTTACCGGGGTATGACCAGGAGGACAGGGGCAATAAAGTCGGCAATGTAAAGCCACACTGAGACATCCCTGAATACATAACCAAACACATGCAAACCACAGTTATTATAATTTTATATTTTTTGTTTGCTTTTATTTTTATTTAGTTTTTTTTTCAGTTCCAGAGTGGGTTTGATCCTTTCAGTTTAGTTTTAGGTTAATTTTTCGTAACTTCAGTATGATTTTTCTGTTTATTCTTATGATAAAATAGGAGGAAATTGTCAGGGGCAAGATTAAAGAAGATTACAACTTGTACTTTCTGAAGGCAATTCACTCGCAGACATGGAGACTTCCCAGTCTCAATAATATATACACACACGCCTCCTGAAGCTTGTTGTTTTGACAGTTTTAAACAAACTGACAAACGCTGAAACTGAGGAAATTGCCAGTGTATTTTTATTTAGGAAAAGAGACCATATAATTGTTCTGGCCGCTCTCCACCGGTGACCAGGATTGATTTCAAGATCCTTTTATTTGTTTTTTAAAAGCCCCGCATGGACTGGCACCAGGTTACATTTCAGACCTGCTCATCCCACTACTCCACCTCCCTACCACTCAGATCCACTGACCAACTGGCGCTCTCCAGCCCCCGCGCTCAGCTAAAATCCAAAAGTGATTCAGTTGTTGGCCCTAAACTGTGGAATAGTTTGCCACAAACAGTTTAATCATCCCCCTCCACTGATGCATTCAAAACCCGCCTAAAAACCCATCTATATTCTTCAGCACACAAATTATCATCATGAAAATGCCTCATCACTTTTTGGTTTACATTGTCCCTGTATTTTATTTTGTTATTTAATGTAATGTCATGCTGTTTGTTTTTGTTTTTTGTCTATTCCTCTGTTTCATTGAAATTCTTGTGTTTTTATTTGGAAATTCCTGTGTTTTATGTAATCTCCTTGTAAAGCACTTTGGTCAGCATTTGTTGTTTTTAAATGTGCTCCAGAAATAAACTTGACTTGACCTGACTTTATTAGCTTTGCAAGTGCACAATATTGTTCCAGTCAGCTTTCTCTTTTGTTTTGAAAGCCAACTTTTTATTTCCATTTCAGTTAACTGAAATGTCTTTTCAGCCTAGTTTTAGTTTGAGTTTAGTTCAAGTTAACTAACCTTGATGCAGACGTGCGTCCATCCTTCCAAGTGTACTTAGGGATTTGATCTTTTTTGCATATACACAGCATACACAGAGGCTGAAGACATAACAGGACAGAAGTCCAAGAGAAGCCATGAGGTACAATGAGTGTGGATGCATCTAGCAATTATATATTTATAGCTTACCGATGATTTTTTAAATGATTTGATTAAGTGTGTAGACCCGGCCTATTTAACAACTTTTTTAGAAGGGCTGAATTGGAAAAAAAAGTGCTGATGGGCCAGACAATGCACCTTTTTAAACTGAGAAGTAGATTGTCAGTTTGATTCTTGTAAATTTCCCTCTGGTTGAGTAAAAACATTTAAATTAATGTTGTTGTTCTTGACGACTAATGAATGGGCTAATAAGCCTACTAACAAAATGGTCAAAGGGCCATAATGAGGTTGGTAAAGTGCTGCATTTGTTCCCAGGGGCTGCTAGTTGAATAGGTGAGAAATACCAATTATAATTTCCCGGAGACCAAGGTGTCTTCTTCAAATTGTTCATTTTGATCCACCCAACAGTAAACATACATATTCAATATGAATAATATAAAGTAGCAAATGCACACGCATGACAAAAACTGGAATCTGAGGATTCAAATGAATACACACTCAAAATCACTGTGTCAAAATTTTATCCAATTTTGGCCAAAAGCACCAGCCATGAATTGACCCAGGGCCCATGGATAGAAAACCACCTAAGACAAGTGTTAGTACTGTGTTAGTGGAGTGTTAGTGAAATGTTTTTCGTTACCATTGGATTACCACTGGATTATTTCGAAACTAAATTATTTGGTTGTATTATAATCATCTGTAGCTCTGTGTAACCTCACATCAATCAATCATTCAATCAATAGATCAAACTTTTTTATATATTACCTTTCAAACAAATCAAAAATGCAATTCAATGTGCCTTACAAGTCATTGAAAAAACATGGGATATTAAGATAACAAAAATGGATTTAGAGGTCAATGCACAGCAATTGCAATAAAATGAATAGGTAAAATGATAAAAGATAGAGAATTAAAGATAAAATGCAAGCAATATAATAACAATAAAATAAGGTATTACATGTAAAACTTGTTAAAAATGTTAATACAATTAAATTAAATAGAATATAACAATAGTAATAACAATGGTAACAGTAAAATATAGATGAAAATCCATATAAAATATAGATAAAAAGAATAAAGGGTTCTGATAAAAACAAATTAATTAAAATATTTATACACATTAAAACCATGAAATTATAAGACACTACATAAAAGCCAGACTGAATATATAGGTTTTTAGTTTATGTTTAAAAGTATCAATAATTCTATATATTGACAAAGACTAAAACTAAGGACATTTCCTGTATATTTTTATTTAAAGGGGCATGATGTAGTTTTGGAGAAGAAATTAAAACTCAGAAATATTTATTTTTCCTACAACTGCATAAACAAGCTGTTGTCAGAGGAAAATAAGGTCCCCAGAACACTGTTTGAAGCTAGAAAGGTGGCAGGGTCCGCCAAATATAAACAAAGTATGTTAACCCTAACAATATGAAATTGTGTTGTCCTTTAAGGTCAGTTTGTTTATTCAGTTACTCAGTCATGAGAATGAAGAGTTTGTTTGTTTGTTTAGGCATAACAAAATCAGAAGATCTTTCTCTTCTGATTCAAATTTCTTCCCCCGAATGACTTCATTTTGAGTAGCTTTGTAAATAGGCAAAATTGTTTCAGTTAGTTTTCTCTTTTATTTTGAAAGTGTAGTTTTTTATTTCTGTTTCAGTTCACTAAAGTGTCTTCTCAGCCTGGTTTTTAGTTTTTCATCTTGTTGCATACATGACAAGTGTGAAGACAGCACAGGACAGCGGTTCAGAAGTCTAAAAGGAGTCACAAGGTACAAAGAGTATGGATGCATTTAGGAATTATTTATTTAACTACCAATCCAGGGATAATTTTTGGGGATTATTCGATTAAATGTATAGACAAACATCACAAAATAGCGAAACATACCATTTAATAACATTTTCCCTGAGACAAAGGTGTCTTCTTTAATAATTGTTCATTTTGATCAGACCAGCAGTCCAACACCAAAATATATTCTATTTCAAACAATATGCAAATTCTCACATGAGAAAAGCTGCAACCAGAGAATGTTTGGCATATTTGCCTGACAAAGTCTTCAAACGAATACACACTAAATGCACACTGCATCAAAACTGATTTAATTTGGGATTTTTCTGGACACAGGGCCCGTAGGGTAGAAAACCACAAGACCAGTGGTTGTTTTGACCCAGTGTCAGTGAAATGTTTCCCTTATTACTGTTGGCTTATTTATGTGGTTGCTTCTGTAGCTCTTTTTAGATTTTCATGTGTGTATTTGACTGATTTTTAATAATATTTGTTTTGCAGTTTTGAACATCGTGCATATTATTTTGTACAACTAAAAATGTGTTTGTGACAGCTGTCAGGTAAAACTTACATAACATATTTTAGTTTGGACAAATGAAACAGTAATATCTAAAAATGAACCAAGCCACTGATGCTGCGCAAAGTTAACCCAATATCAGTTTTTTTTTAAAAATTGATATTAGTTTATTATCTAAATGATTGTTTCAGGCATAATAATAACAATTCCAGATTACATAAGTGATTTTATTAATGCTGCAAACAAAACAGCCTCAAAGCATTGAGTCACATGTCGAGTCACATGTCGAGTCACGTGCGCACAATGTGACGGACACGGTTTATTTGTTAACGTGAGAGTGAAGCCTCCACTCAGTTCAACACACTTTAACTCAATTCAGCTCATTTAACTTCAGTGAAGATAAATCACTTAAATTCAATTCAACCTTAGCGGTATGGAACCAAAAGCCATGTTGCCTATGCAATAATCAATCAGTACTTGTGAGCAATAAATATCAGCAATATATCATGAATACAACAATAACACATCAATAACAATCCATACCGTCACATTTGCTTTCCTCTCCTCACATATGATCTTGCAGTCACATGCTCCATGCTCCCTTTAACCCCTAGAGCTAAGCATGTGCTTCAGGATGTTGTGATCTGTGTCACATGTGTGTGCTCATGAATGCTCTAATGTTCATGCTTGAAAACAGGCTATACATGACCAACAGGGGGAATGCGTGCAGTGAGACATATCCATATGGTTGCACTGAGACCGTCTCTTGTTGACAGCGAAAGAGAACTTGTTTGTGCACTCGCCTGCAGGATTGCGATGAGAGAAAAACAAATCGACATACAATGGGAATGTGACAACTGTGAGTGATATGTGACTGGTGAGACTCTCGGTGCAAGAATGCAGATGAGAAAACAAGAAGCAGAGAGAACAAAAACAAGATAATGACACCACAAGGCCTGCAGTGGAAGGAAATGGCAACCAACCTGAGCCAGAAAAAATAACATGGTCAAAAGTGGTAGGTTGAAGGTGGACTAGTTGAAGGGACATTGGCACCGTCCTCCTCTCTGCCAGTCTCCAGCCGTGGGGAATGAGTGTGGAACGTGTGGTGCACTTCATAAAAACAGAAATCTTAGCGGTAGGAAACTGCCAGCGTGGAGTGAAAGTGTATGATTTCATAGTTCACTGAAATTGAATCAAAAACGGGACAAAAATGCCACGAAAGATCTAAAAACGGGTGGGGGCAAGAAATGCACTCAGAAAAAGGAAAGCCTTAACCAGCCGGGCAGCTCTGCTCCCTCCATGTTATAAAAAGGCAATCCTCATCTTTTATACATGGAGTTTATATCATAGCAGCAGTTGTTGGGCTTGTTCTGGCTGCGGAGCGTGTCGCCTTGTGGACAAACTCCTGTCATGTCGGGATCCTTTTTTGGGTGTGACGCAGTGCTGGTGGAGCGTTACATGAAACATGGAATCAAGTCCAGTGATGAGGGATGACTTCAGAGGATGATATGTGTTCAAAGACATCTGACTGCAGAGGATCCGAGCAATTAGACTGGAATTTCAACTGTGTTTCCAGACGTCTGCTCCGAAGTGTTTGTTGTGGGGAGGAGATCTTCAGTGTTTCCAAACACGGATTCACTTATAGCTGCGACTTGGGCTTCGTCTTTGCCACTCGTGATGAATCCCACTAGGGCAGAGGTCATGGGGGAGCAGAGGGAGAGGGATGGGGGGGCAAGAATGACAACAGCAAGCCGAGAACAGAGGGAGACCCGTTGTATGCATTGTCATTTTCCTTTTAATCGTTATCCAAATGAGAGAAATTGTGTAGAGAAGAATATTTGTTGCAGGATCAAAAATGAGGGGACACACAGGGAACGATTTGAATACTGATGAAATGACCTGTTTTTGCTTCATTTTGTCCCTTTAAACATCAAGCTGTTGCAGTTTTCCATGTGTCTTGTTTTCACTGCAGTAAGAATTACTTCTGCTGCTGAGCGAGCAGGAGGGAAAGCATGTGGGCCAGCAAGAAGTGAAGCAAGAGAGTGAGACAAAAGCAGAGGGGGGTTTGGTGTTGTGCAATAGCTCGACATTGATCAGGGCTGTCGAATGGTGACGCGGCAGCCCTATTGTCTCATCGGTCTGCAGCGTGCAGCCCCTCTTCTCTGTCTTCCCCTCCGTCAACTCTCCCCACCCAGAAACTTTTCTTCTCCATCTGTCAGCGTGTTATAAAAACTCTAAATGATGGTGGCCATAAAAGAGTCGTAACAGCTCGGACTGGACTTCAGTTTTCTTGTGAGAGCCTCTAAATTTGAGGATTTCCACAACCTTTATTTTGAAAATATGTCCCTAATCAATTGACTGTAATGAGAAAACTGATCATGGTATTTTATATTTGCATGGTCTGGTTTTATATGTTTGTTTGTTTGTTTTGGGGGGATTAAAGTGGCTAAAATTCAGTATTTGCTGATATTTCACTTGATGATATGAATAAATAAGTAAAAACTAAATCTGATTAAAGCATTTGTTAAATATAGTTTATATAGCAACTGTACTTAACTACAATTTTAAGTTGCTACCTCGAACTTTTAACTAGTTATGGAACTTCAATTTAATACTGATGCCTCTATATGACTTATATAAGCAAACGCTGTCATCAGCGAGAATATTGGCTATTTCTATATAGTTATTATTAGTTATTAGTTATTAAAACATTTGATATATATAGACATACATATTTATACACAGGTCTTGGGGAGTACTTCATATGTGAAAAAAGTAGTGTAAATCCTTTTGTGGCCCCAGAGGAAGCTCCAGAGGAAGCTGCATGTAATCTGATAAATTGCCTCCAGTGATGTCACTCAGTGGCTGCGTTGCATTGTGGGTAATGTAGGTGCTATATCTCTGGTGCTGTATTGATTTTGATCATTTGTTTTTTTAACTGTCCATCATGAATCTGACAGTGTTAAAGGAGTGCAATGTTGGACCAGTGGACCTTTTCAAAACCTGGTGCCTTCATTACCCAAAATGCAACTGGAGGCAATTCATCAGATTACATGCAGTTTCACTGTCGTTATAAATTTTTTTGAAATAGATACATTGCCTCATCACAATATAAGATGGCAACTCTGTTTACAAAAGACAAATATTATCAAAAAAGTTGTGTGCACATGCTAGATCAAGATTTTTCACACAGTAGGTGGTGGTGCTCATGTCGCTTTTGTCCACAGGGGGCGCCAGATTCAACGCAAAATGAAAGTTCCCCGTGGCAGCTTTAAGGTACTTTTACTTTATTTGACCAGTTCCAATTTATGCTTAATACTTTCTTTCCACTACACTTGAAAGAGCACTTTTGTTATATTTTTACTCCACTACATTTATGTTACAGCTGTAGGTACTGGTTACTTTTCAGATTAAGATTTTTACAAGGATAAAAGTTATGTTGGTAACACTTTTTCTGCATTTTTAAATATTAAACCAGAGGTTCTCAATCTTTTTGGCTTGTGACCCTTTTTAAAATAGTAATGTCTACTCTGGGCCCTTTGTCAGGTGTTTCAAATACCCATGGGTTGTATAAAATTTCCCCAGAAAATGGCCCACAAAAATTCCTTTATTCTGACAAACAGAAAATTAGTACATTCTTCTGTTTCTTCTTTTCACTAAAAACACAATTTTCTTCTTCTCAGTAGAGGAACACTGGTGGAAACTATTTTTGCTGACACTTGCTATACACAGGTGGTGTATTATGATAGGGCTGATTTATGACTGTGCAGTGAGCTGCTGCATTCAATCTGGCTGGAAGTGTCGGCGCTTGGTGTGTATCCTCTCCGCAGCCCAGCCACTTCACATTAAGCGCTTCCTGAAGAGCTGAAATGAGTGGAAATAATCCATCAAATATATTTCCCCCTCAGCCAAGTGGATGCAACACAACATGTGCTGGTATTTACTTGGATTTGATTTTGGACCGACAGCAAAAGAAAAGTGGAATTCACTTGAATGCAAAAGCAAACATATTTAATTGCTCAGATGGCGCACAAATAAAATGAGCTTTAGAGGCAATGAACACAAGCATGGCTTGATGTGCCATCTACGCAGGTGACGCATTTAATGCCACATGACTTCCTCAGGAAATATCTTACACACGTGTCCCTAGAAACAGGAAATTCATTAAAATGACTTAGTACTTTGGCATTTAATACACAGAAGAAGTAGAAATCAAAGAAAACATTTCTAAAGGTTACCTGAGTGAGAAAAGTATAAAAATAGAATGTATTGACAGATCAGGGTGCCAATTATAGATAATTTGTATTAAAAAACAGAGCAGGGTCCACAACCGGTGCAGATTGTTAAAGGTGTTGAGCAGGTGATGTCTGCTGTGCATGAGCTAAATCCTCCTTTAGGTTTAAAGGTTGAGTGAGAGACTCTGAAGGAGGATAGTTTATTCAATCATCTTTTTCTCAAGAATCGCTCACCCTAAATGATGGACCATATAGCCACATGCTTGCTTGTTTGACCGTTGGAATGGCAGGTTGTAGTAAGGTGCCTCTGTTTCTGTAGGGTGCTCTGTCATAAGCTGTCTACGTTACATTCCTTATATATCCACATTCTTGAACCCTGTCCAACACATTTTCTGCCTTTTTGATATACTCCCTCCTGCGGGAACATACATAAGACAGGAGAGCGGAATAAGTAGGAGAACGGGTACAGGGAATTACGGATGGTGTGATGTAGACATGAGTAGGGTGCTCTATTGTTTTGCATATGAACTACTTTTAACTGTGTTTTCAGAATAGATAAAGTTCATTAAACTACAGTGATAAAATCATGTAATACACAATTTCATTCACTTTCATATGCATGTAAGCAAGTATCAAGTAATATCAATTAGCTGGCAACAACAAGTTGTCCTGGCAACAACAGGCAGACCAATTACAAAAAATGATATTCTATTGTTGTAAGTGATACTCCTTTGAGATTTAAACAGAACTTATGTATAACTTAAGTGTGTTGTTATGTTAGTACATTTGGCATGTATCTGTCCCTCCTGGAAACTCTTACATTTGTCACCTAATGTGACCCCCATGTAGAGAAAACATGTCCAAATAGAACAGATTTATTCCAACCAGAGAGAACAGATCAGATTAAGCATTTAGCCTACATGATTATTAGGCATTTATATTTCACATTATCAAAGGTTAACATCACCCATCTCAACTTGAATGAAATAATTCCAATCAGAATCATCCGATTGAGGTGGTTGCATGAGGCATTTTATTCGGATCATTAGTCCATGTAAACGCAGCTGAAAACAGGACTTACTGTAGGTAAGCATACAGTATTTGCTGACTTACTGACCCCATGTTCCAGTTTTGCTCAGCTATCAAATTCCATCATGTCTGATCGGAAGGAATGCAGCTAATATGTTGTGAATATGGGTCGAGTTTATTGATGTTGGAAGCTGATGATGACATTGTTGAGAAGTTGGAGGACGAGGCAGAGCCGAGGAGCATGCCATGGAGGAAAGGCCTGGTTGTTAGTGAGACAACTCCCTCCCTGGACTGTGAGATCCTCTGTGTGGCCGTGGCTGCCAAAATATCCCTGAGAAACTTGTGGCACACGAGGGTGACGCTGCTACCAATCTTCTCGCCGCACACTGCCAAGTTGATCAAAGAGTGTGTTTGCCAACTGCTGCAGCATTCCTTTAGGTTTGTGCAATTGCGCTGCTCCTTGTGCTTTTCGACTGCAGCTGAAAAATCAGTGTGAGGACTGCATTCATCTAAGTAAAGGTCCAGTCATGTGTGAGAGCCAGTGGGCCAGGGCTCGGCCTGCTTGCGACTATTTGCTTTTCCAGCTGTTTCCTAGACTCACCCTGTGAGTGGGAGAGAAAGTGGTGTGTATGTGCATGTGTTTGTTGGTTTGGAGGTGGGGAGTGGGGGCGTTGAAGTGAGATGGAGAGATTCTGGGCTCTAGGAAGGAAGATAGTGAGGAAAAGAGAGCGACAAAGAAAGTGTGTGTGTCTGTGTGTGTGCAATCTAAGTGAGTGTCCTCTGTTCCTATTACGCTGTGGTGTGTTTGCACAGTGGAAACACCCCTAGACAACCCAGGCACCTCACACTATACTCTCTTTCTCGCTCCTACACACACAGAGGAAGATGAAGTCCTGTGTGCGCATGTCCCAACACAAACACGCCCATATGCCTGGCTGCCCCTCATATAGACTGATCCGCCTCTCAGACACAAAGCCACAAGGGATGGCCTAGATTCCAGCACATGCACACACAAGCAGCCTGCAAGGAAAAATATAATGCGCGCATACAAGTTAATAGACAGTATATATGTACACACACACAGTTACAGTTTCTTTTTGTATGCATTGTCAACATTGATTTATGCTGAATTGTACTTCTGATGTTTGATGTTTACAGTGGGGGCTTTAAACACAGAGAAAGGTGTTACAGGAGCTTGAGGGCCAAGGCTGGTCTGAGCTGCATGGAGCCGCACTGTTTTAAATGGGATTTATGCAGTTATTGGAGTTACAATGGTTGCTTGATCTTTGCCAAACCCCATGTGCACCATTGTATGACTATACTTGCCCATAACCAATTGTGTTAAAGCACTTCTCAAAAAATCTTACAGGATTAGCATCATAATGGTTGCAGCAGTTGAATCAACCTAACGGGAGATAACTGTAGAGCCAGAGGGCCCTAATGACATTCTTCTCATGGAAGAACCTGAGGGGGAAAATAGAGGAGAAAAGGAGTTTAACCAATATCACTCTCACACACACTTTGTGTAGTATCAAGTCTTTCGGACCATTTTAGTTTCATGTTTCCATTTAATTTACTTGCCTCTTAGATTTCTGCTACCACAGTACAATTATTGCAATATAGATTGTAACACAGAGTATAATATTGTATCTAGGTATCATGTATAGTATAGTATAGTATAGTACAGAATAGTTTCATATGGTATGGAACAGTATGGCATAAAGTATATTATTGTGTAACAGTATAATGTATAGTATAGTATAGAATAGTATAGAATAGTATGAATCGTATAGTATAGTATAGTATAGTATAGTATTTGACAGTAATGTATAGTTTATGGTGTATGGAACAGTATGGTATAGAGTATATTATTGTGTGACAGTATAATGTATAGTATGTATAATATAGTAAAGTATTGTTTAGAATAGTGTGAATAGTATAGTATAGTATAGTTCAGTATTTAAGGGTAATGTATAGTATAGTATAGAATAGTATGAATTGTATAGTGTAGTAAAGTATAGTATAGTATTTAAGGGTAATGTATAGTATAGTATAGAATAGTATGAATTGTATAGTATAGTATAGTATTTAACAGTAATGTATAGTTTAGTATAGAAAAGTATGAATTGTATAGTATAATATAGTTTAGTATAGTATTTAACAGGAATGTATAGTTTAGTATAGTATATTATAGTACAGCATAGCTTCATATGGTATGGAACAGTATGGCATAGAGTATAATATTGTGTAACAGTATAATGTATAGTATAGTATAGTATTGAAGAGTATAGTATAGTATAGTACAGCATAGCTTCATATGGTATGGAACAGTATGGCATAGAGTATATTATTGTGTAAGAGTATAATGTATAGTATAGTATAGTATAGTATAGTATAGTATAGTATAGTATGGGATAGTACAGAACAGTATATTATAAAAAGCCAAGCATGTGACCTACATGATGACATAGTTGTTTCTTAACATATAATAACAACATGTCTTGTATCACATGAAGAAAAAAAGAATAGCTTTTCAAAAGCTCCTTTTAACAGCACAGAAAACAAACTTTGAAACACCCTAATCCTTTCACAGAGAGCTCAAAGCCACCAATAATCAGGAATCAAGTTGCCTTTTTTCATCTGTAAGAAAGGGGCTTATGTAGCTTGTCTAGTGCTGCATCATTGCCTCAAACAAATTACAAGTTATGAATCTCTGCCTGGAATGTTGCCAACATGATCCTTTATTGTACTTAAAGGTTATGTGTTGGATCTTTGCAAAAGCCACATGGCCTGAAGTCCAGTTGGTGTGCCCTCGATAAAAAAAGACACCATAGTCCAACTCCTCCAGGCTGGCACCCTGCACTGCATGGCCCATCCAAGGAAATGACAAGACATGCATATAAGAAGAGAATGACTCTTAATTACAAAGTGGGTAGTGTGTTGATTGAAGTGCTATAATAAAATCCCCCAGGGGGCACATAGTATAACACCTCAGGGCCCTATCATTGCCACTAATTTCTTCTTCCAAGTAGCCAGATTAGCTCTGCTGTGTCTCCACATTTAGAGATAGTATAGATAGTAGTGGCTGGTGAAAATATTTTTGCTGACCTCTTATGTTCTTGCTAAGTGTATACACTATCAGTTACCACCAGTTTCCAGGACAGAGAGATCAGAAAGAGAGAGAAGAGGATGCTGGAACTTTCATATATTATGTATAGGTAAATCATTAATCATTCATGATGAGAAATGTGGAGTTAGATAGAACATTTTGCATTCAATGTCAACATTGCTAATACACATATTTGCACCCTCAATGCATGAACAAATTATAAAGATTCTTGTGACATTTCTCACCAACTCTCCAGTTTCCACAACCGCAGGAAAGGAAACGCCCTGAGCGTCACAAATTCCAGAATATGATTCTCATCCTTATTCTTAATATACCTAATTATATATTTTAATTTATTTTTTATCTATTATTTTTAACGAAATTGTTTACCACCTATCAGGCTGCCTGCTACGTCACGACACACCCCTATATGGTAAGGAGACAGCTGGAGAGTCAGCCGGAGACTGATCCGTGTATCGACCAATGGGAGCAGACACTATTCCAGAGTGGAGCGCTGTGATTGGACACTGAGGGGATTATATATATGTATAGATATGCCTGCTGGTAAACCGTGGGGGCGGGACTATTGAGAAGTGCAGTCCATCTATGTTGATACAGATCTAAAAAACTGGACTAACAGAGTGTGTGCTTACGTTTCTCTTCGCATGGACTAATGTAAGTTATTATACCCGCTCCTGTACCTTTGGTAGTGTTTCGTGTAGTGAAGGGTGGCACAGCACTGCATTAGCATTATAGTTTTTGCTCTCTTTCGTTTACGTTTTGCTGAGAAGTGCTTTCGGGCCGAGTGGCACACACGCACGTTTGAGGCCAGTAAAGTGTGCTTGTGTTCACGTAGCGCTAGCTGTTGTTATGGCTTTCCAGCGGGCTGCAATATTTTGACATGCCGCTGACATAAACAGTCAGCCCACAGGCGTACTGTCACGTAAAGAGGCAATTCCACTGTCGCTGTTACAGCCACGGTGTGTGAGTATAGAAGGACGTGTTCGTTTTGTAACTGCTGGCACCGCTGGCGTTTTTCTTTTTTTGTTAGCCAGTGTCTGTCCGTTTATGTGTAGAGAAAAGGGGACGACGAAATCCCTTTAAAATGTGGCAATTGAATTTGGCCGTGCGTGTTGGCAAACGGACAAACCCTAGGAACATGACTTCAGACGTATGAAGAATATTCAGGATCCACTCTTCAATGCGAATGTACCTTCTAACATTTAATTCATGCCCCTGCGGTTAGTCCAACGTCTCCCCAACAAAAATACACACGGGAGGACGGCAGCAAGCGGTGCGAACAATTATACAACTTTAAAGCTGTGTGGATGAAGTGCTGCATTATGTGTAACTTGTGTGCCGAATGTCCCAGAAGTCCCATAAGTGATTCTCCAAAGGTCTAAGTCTCGCTCCCAAAAGTGTTTACCTCTGTTTGAGCAAGGCAACAGTTTCACTGCCAGATTTATTGAATGACGTTTGGCGTAACAGAGTGTCCCTGCAAGAAATAACGGGACGTCATCGAGGCTCTAACGTTACCCAATCCCCAGCCCCCCGACTGACCGTTAGATAGCCCTGCCTCATCATTCCTCCTTTCTTCTCTGTTGACAGTTTGGTTTTATACGGAGGAAAACTTTTTCGGCGTGGGGAAATTGTTAAAAAGCCGCCTTCAACTCCACTGGCTCGGAAAATTCGGCGACCTGGCTCCTACATTTCGGGCCCCCTCTGCTACTGCTCGAAGTGAAGGTTGATATGCCACATCAGGTAAGAGTGAATTCACTAGCTTGGTTCTGTGACAGGGACGCGCCGAAGAGTCGGTTAGCATGAGATGTTGGAAGCTAGCCGCCGCACGGGAGCAATAAAGATTGTGTAGCTTCTCTCTTTGTTCCCTTGCTATACCGTGTTGACGTGCATGGAGGCCACATGGCATTTCACATTGCAGATTGATTTCACATTTCAGCACAACTTCTACGCTAGCTCTCGTCCCGGTTATGTTTTGTGTATGGTGTTATTGTTAAAGGCGGGTGCTTCCCTCCACATTCCACATGTGTATGCCTGCCTGCCTGCAGCAGGGCCAGTGCGCAAATCCCTGCAAATCCAAAAACGCCAATAGGAAAATAAACCCAAGAGGATGCTATTATACTGCATTTAATCACCGTGTTCTTTTTTTTTTTCTTTTTTCTTTTGTATGTAGTGTGTGTCAGTGTGCAGACTGACTGGTGGATGTTGTGATGTGGTTTTTAGTAGTGTACGGAGGTGTTGCATGCCTTCCGTCCTGGATGTTGTCAGTGAGATGTGGAGGAGGCTGCTCCTCTTTGCAGGCGGGGAAGACAAAGGGACACATTAGCATGGAGCTGTGTGGAGTAGAATGGGCCCGGACAGACTTCAGTCAGTTAGAGAACACGCTGTTGTGTGACTTTTAGGAATTATAGACAGGATTAGACAGTATGCTGATAAGTTATTCTATTTTGTTTGGTACTCTGCATGTTTATTATTAGATAATGGCAACTTTCAAGTTGTGGGAGTACAACAGGAGTGTTGAGAAGAGGCACTGTTCTGTATTTGTGTTCATTCAGTAACACTCTTGCTGTTGTGGAACTCTTGTGGATATGACTTTTTTTTGGGTATCAAAGCATGTTTACTCCACATTGTTTATCACTAATGTGTGAAGTGAATGTTGAGCTTACGCGTTTCACTTTGAGGCACAATGTTAAACGAAGCCATCAGTCCAGATTTAAATAAGAATTGGTAATTATTTAAATGTTGTTGAAAGAGTATCATTAGCTCGAGTGTGGACGTAATGGATTTTTACGAGTGTTTCAGCTCAGGCTGAGAGTCGAGCTGAGAGAGGAAGAAATTAAACAGTTTTTTGATTATAGTAGAATTGGTTTCACTACTTATCTTCTCTATTGATGAACTGGTACAAGCTGAGCTTTTTTGCTCTCTTCTTTCCAACAGCACATTGAAAGACGCACATTATTTTTCAAGGCCTAATCCAAGGAGAAAAATAAAATTGGCATATTTAATGTTTACTACAGTCATTCTGCAGTTCTGTGCTACTAGCCAAGAAAAGAAAAGTCGTATTCATTGTATTGTAATAGCTTTCATGTTTTTATCTTTTCAGAAAACAACTAAAATTGCATGCCCTCAGTGTTGTGTTCAGTTTTTCCCAGTGTATTGAAAATAGTAATATTTAGTTTTGAATTTTTTGTAACGCAGTATGAAAAGCCCTTGTAGCTGTAATGCTGTGTTTGTAGTGCTGAGCTGGAATCACAGGGACTGTTCCAGTCTCCTTTGTAGTGTTGACTGAATATGATGAAAGATAATGTACCTTGTAGAATGTAGATTTGATGAAACAACATTCCAGTGATTAAAAAAAAAACCCATTGAAGAACATGGCGTGCTATTTTGCCACATTAAAGTTGTGTGGCTGTATTTGTGTGCTTGTTTTTGCCTTGTTTTGGCACATTGTGATTTTACTGGGCTACTGCTCTCCTACGTTGTGAGTAAACACTCCATGCTTCACCCTGCAATAACATGAGTCAATGACCACTTACCTCCCGCTACTGTTGGAGCAAAAACGTATAACTCTAAGAGTGCAGGGTGCCTTTTGTAATACAGAGTTATGTTTCTCGGTGTCACCAGCTAAGAGATCTTACATCATGCAATGATTCCATAGAGTCGACGCACGATTTATCACAGTTTTATGCATCTAGAAAGAGCTGGAAGTTGAGAGGTTTGGTCTTGAAAGGGCAATCACTTTGCTGTGTTGATTCCTTCATCTAAAGGATCCTCCCACCCACCTATTACCTCAGTGGGATACAAAAGGCCTTTTTCTATAATGAGGTGCTTAGTGGAGCACATTGTGCTCAGGAGGTTTGTACTCTGCTGAGTTACAGGCAGGTTGTAAAATGATAACAGATGCATGGGGGCCTCAAGGTGCAGCACACTATTTTGAAATGTAAGCTAATTCCCGGCAATATGGAATGCATGTGTGTGCACAGATCAACACAGTCACAGATTTTCACAAATACCTACAGGTCTGCACTCTTAAAGACTTTGATTCTTTGAGTAAAATGTCTCCACTGTGTTCATTTAGTTTACTGAGCTTAAAGTCGGTGCTGTTTCTTTTAAGACTTTTCGGCTCAGTCATCATATATGTTGCAAGTGATCTTGAGAGTGGATGTTTAAGATAAGATGCTTCATACCTAAGATGAGTATGTGCCCTTATATGGATTGACAGTTTAGGTCTTGAGCAATGTTGTATGAGCAGGAGGATGTTCTGATAATTTCAGATAGGAGACTAGTATAGCTGCAGCTAACAGTTATTGTAACTATGGATAAATCTGGGGATTATTATTACTATTATTATTATTGTTATTATTAATATTTGTTTGGTCTATAAAAAGACTTGTTTGTCCAAGCAACAGTTAAGAAAACATAGTTTACTATCGAGTAGCGTTATCATGATACTGGAATGTTGAAGTTCAATTCAATATCATGAGAAATATTGACATTTGATTTTCAATACAATGGGGAAAAATTGACC